>NC_046972.1:8037021-8219521 GCF_009769545.1 Cyclopterus lumpus
GATCCATCGACCTCTGGGTTATGGGCCCAGCACGCTTCCGCTGCGCCACTCTGCTGTAAATCACCCCAGATGGGACTCGAACCCACAATCCCTGCCTTAGGAGGGCAGTGCCTTATCCATTAGGCCACTGGGGCTACATCTGCATTGACAAAGAGGCCTAGTTTGCATCATGGACGGTTGTTCCAAACATCTACAGTGTTGACTAACATAATGAATGAGAATTATCCATGTCACCGTGTCAGTAAGAAAACAGTTGAAAGGCTGGTACAAGTGATGTTAAATTTCTGTTAGCAGAGGATGGTTTCGATCCATCGACCTCTGGGTTATGGGCCCAGCACGCTTCCGCTGCGCCACTCTGCTGTCTCTTACCCTCTTTGGGAGTCGAACCCACAAGGCCGAACTTCGAAGTTTAGACAACACACACAATCCACAGAAGGCAATAAACAGCATGGAGGTAACATGGCAAAACAAAGCACTGAAAACAAATGAATTGGTATTGATGTAAATCTTAGATTGATTTGAGATCATTACTTTGCAGTTGAAGGGGCACATATACTGTCAAAAGCATGTTAGCAGAGGATGGTTTCGATCCATCGACCTCTGGGTTATGGGCCCAGCACGCTTCCGCTGCGCCACTCTGCTGTAAATCACCCCAGATGGGACTCGAACCCACAATCCCTGCCTTAGGAGGGCAGTGCCTTATCCATTAGGCCACTGGGGCTACATCTGCATTGACAAAGAGGCCTAGTTTGCATCATGGACGGTTGTTCCAAACATCTACAGTGTTGACTAACATAATGAATGAGAATTATCCATGTCACCGTGTCAGTAAGAAAACAGTTGAAAGGCTGGTACAAGTGATGTTAAATTTCTGTTAGCAGAGGATGGTTTCGATCCATCGACCTCTGGGTTATGGGCCCAGCACGCTTCCGCTGCGCCACTCTGCTGTCTCTTACCCTCTTTGGGAGTCGAACCCACAAGGCCGAACTTCGAAGTTTAGACAACACACACAATCCACAGAAGGCAATAAACAGCATGGAGGTAACATGGCAAAGCAAAGCACTGAAAACAAATGAATTGGTATTGATGTAAATCTTAGATTGATTTGAGATCATTACTTTGCAGTTGAAGGGGCACATATACTGTCAAAAGCATGTTAGCAGAGGATGGTTTCGATCCATCGACCTCTGGGTTATGGGCCCAGCACGCTTCCGCTGCGCCACTCTGCTGTCTCTTACCCTCTTTGGGAGTCGAACCCACAAGGCCGAACTTCGGAGTTTAGACAACACACACAATCCACAGAAGGCAATAAACAGCATGGAGGTAACATGGCAAAGCAAAGCACTGAAAACAAATGAATTGGTATTGATGTAAATCTTAGATTGATTTGAGATCATTAATTTGCAGTTGAAGGGGCACATATACTGTCAAAAGCATGTTAGCAGAGGATGGTTTCGATCCATCGACCTCTGGGTTATGGGCCCAGCACGCTTCCGCTGCGCCACTCTGCTGTCTCTTACCCTCTTTGGGAGTCGAACCCACAAGGCCGAACTTCGGAGTTTAGACAACACACACAATCCACAGAAGGCAATAAACAGCATGGAGGTAACATGGCAAAGCAAAGCACTGAAAACAAATGAATTGGTATTGATGTAAATCTTAGATTGATTTGAGATCATTATTTTGCAGTTGAAGTGGCACATATACTGTCAAAAGCATGTTAGCAGAGGATGGTTTCGATCCATCGACCTCTGGGTTATGGGCCCAGCACGCTTCCGCTGCGCCACTCTGCTGTCTCTTACCCTCTTTGGGAGTCGAACCCACAAGGCCGAACTTCGAAGTTTAGACAACACACACAATCCACAGAAGGCAATAAACAGCATGGAGGTAACATGGCAAAGCAAAGCACTGAAAACAAATGAATTGGTATTGATGTAAATCTTAGATTGATTTGAGATCATTACTTTGCAGTTGAAGGGGCACATATACTGTCAAAAGCATGTTAGCAGAGGATGGTTTCGATCCATCGACCTCTGGGTTATGGGCCCAGCACGCTTCCGCTGCGCCACTCTGCTGTAAATCACCCCAGATGGGACTCGAACCCACAATCCCTGCCTTAGGAGGGCAGTGCCTTATCCATTAGGCCACTGGGGCTACATCTGCATTGACAAAGCGGCCTAGTTTGCATCATGGACGGTTGTTCCAAACATCTACAGTGTTGACTAACGTAATGAATGAGAATTATCCATGTCACCGTGTCAGTAAGAAAACAGTTGAAAGGCTGGTACAAGTGATGTTAAATTTCTGTTAGCAGAGGATGGTTTCGATCCATCGACCTCTGGGTTATGGGCCCAGCACGCTTCCGCTGCGCCACTCTGCTGTCTCTTACCCTCTTTGGGAGTCGAACCCACAAGGCCGAACTTCGAAGTTTAGACAACACACACAATCCACAGAAGGCAATAAACAGCATGGAGGTAACATGGCAAAGCAAAGCACTGAAAACAAATGAATTGGTATTGATGTAAATCTTAGATTGATTTGAGATCATTACTTTGCAGTTGAAGGGGCACATATACTGTCAAAAGCATGTTAGCAGAGGATGGTTTCGATCCATCGACCTCTGGGTTATGGGCCCAGCACGCTTCCGCTGCGCTAATCTGCTGTAAATCACCCCAGATGGGACTCTAACCCACAATCCCTGCCTTAGGAGGGCAGTGCCTTATCCATTAGGCCACTGGGGCTACATCTGCATTGACAAAGCGGCCTAGTTTGCATCATGGACGGTTGTTCCAAACATCTACAGTGTTGACTAACGTAATGAATGAGAATTATCCATGTCACCGTGTCAGTAAGAAAACAGTTGAAAGGCTGGTACAAGTGATGTTAAATTTCTGTTAGCAGAGGATGGTTTCGATCCATCGACCTCTGGGTTATGGGCCCAGCACGCTTCCGCTGCGCCACTCTGCTGTCTCTTACCCTCTTTGGGAGTCGAACCCACAAGGCCGAACTTCGAAGTTTAGACAACACACACAATCCACAGAAGGCAATAAACAGCATGGAGGTAACATGGCAAAGCAAAGCACTGAAAACAAATGAATTGGTATTGATGTAAATCTTAGATTGATTTGAGATCATTACTTTGCAGTTGAAGGGGCACATATACTGTCAAAAGCATGTTAGCAGAGGATGGTTTCGATCCATCGACCTCTGGGTTATGGGCCCAGCACGCTTCCGCTGCGCTAATCTGCTGTAAATCACCCCAGATGGGACTCGAACCCACAATCCCTGCCTTAGGAGGGCAGTGCCGTATCCATTAGGCCACTGGGGCTACATCTGCCTTGACAAAGAGGCCTAGTTTGCATCATGGACGGTTGTTCCAAACATCTACAGTGTTGACTAACATAATGAATGAGAATTATCCATGCCACCGTGTCAGTAAGAAAACAGTTGAAAGGCTGGTACAAGTGGTGTTAAATTTCTGTTAGCAGAGGATGGTTTCTATCCATCGACCTCTGGGTTATGGGCCCAGCACGCTTCCGCTGCGCCACTTTGCTGTCTCTTACCCTCTTTGGGAGTCGAACCCACAAGGCCGAACTTCGGAGTTTAGACAACACACACAATCCACAGAAGGCAATAAACAGCATGGAGGTAACATGGCAAAACAAAGCACTGAAAACAAATGAATTGGTATTGATGTAAATCTTAGATTGATTTGAGATCATTACTTTGCAGTTGAAGGGGCACATATACTGTCAAAAGCATGTTAGCAGAGGATGGTTTCGATCCATCGACCTCTGGGTTATGGGCCCAGCACGCTTCCGCTGCGCCACTCTGCTGTCTCTTACCCTCTTTGGGAGTCGAACCCACAAGGCCGAACTTCGGAGTTTAGACAACACACACAATCCACAGAAGGCAATAAACAGCATGGAGGTAACATGGCAAAGCAAAGCACTGAAAACAAATGAATTGGTATTGATGTAAATCTTAGATTGATTTGAGATCATTACTTTGCAGTTGAAGGGGCACATATACTGTCAAAAGCATGTTAGCAGAGGATGGTTTCGATCCATCGACCTCTGGGTTATGGGCCCAGCACGCTTCCGCTGCGCCACTCTGCTGTCTCTTACACTCTTTGGGAGTCGAACCCACAAGGCCGAACTTCGGAGTTTAGACAACAGACACAATACACAGAAGGCAATAAACAGCATGGAGGTAACATGGCAAAGCAAAGCACTGAAAACAAATGAATTGGTATTGATGTAAATCTTAGATTGATTTGAGATCATTATTTTGCAGTTGAAGTGGCACATATACTGTCAAAAGCATGTTAGCAGAGGATGGTTTCAATCCATCGACCTCTGGGTTATGGGCCCAGCACGCTTCCGCTGCGCCACTCTGCTGTCTCTTACCGTCTTTGGGAGTCGAACACACAAGGCCGAACTTCGGAGTTTAGACAACACACACAATCCACAGAAGGCAATAAACAGCATGGAGGTAACATGGCAAAGCAAAGCACTGAAAACAAATGAATTGGTATTGATGTAAATCTGAGATTGATTTGAGATCATTACTTTGCAGTTGAAGGGGCACATATACTGTCAAAAGCATGTTAGCAGAGGATGGTTTTCGATCCATCGACCTCTGGGTTATGGGCCCAGCACGCTTCCGCTGCGCCACTCTGCTGTCTCTTACCCTCTTTGGGAGTCGAACCCACAAGGCCGAACTTCGAAGTTTAGACAACACACACAATCCACAGAAGGCAATAAACAGCATGGAGGTAACATGGCAAAGCAAAGCACTGAAAACAAATGAATTGGTATTGATGTAAATCTTAGATTGATTTGAGATCATTACTTTGCAGTTGAAGGGGCACATATACTGTCAAAAGCATGTTAGCAGAGGATGGTTTCGATCTATCGACCTCTGGGTTATGGGCCCAGCACGCTTCCGCTGCGCCACTCTGCTGTAAATCACCCCAGATGGGACTCGAACCCACAATCCCTGCCTTAGGAGGGCAGTGCCTTATCCATTAGGCCACTGGGGCAACATCTGCATTGACAAAGCGGCCTAGTTTGCATCATGGACGGTTGTTCCAAACATCTACAGTGTTGACTAACGTAATGAATGAGAATTATCCATGTCACCGTGTCAGTAAGAAAACAGTTGAAAGGCTGGTACAAGTGATGTTAAATTTCTGTTAGCAGAGGATGGTTTCGATCCATCGACCTCTGGGTTATGGGCCCAGCACGCTTCCGCTGCGCCACTCTGCTGTAAATCACCCCAGATGGGACTCGAACCCACAATCCCTGCCTTAGGAGGGCAGTGCCGTATCCATTAGGCCACTGGGGCTACATCTGCCTTGACAAAGAGGCCTAGTTTGCATCATGGACGGTTGTTCCAAACATCTACAGTGTTGACTAACATAATGAATGAGAATTATCCATGCCACCGTGTCAGTAAGAAAACAGTTGAAAGGCTGGTACAAGTGATGTTAAATTTCTGTTAGCAGAGGATGGTTTCGATCCATCGACCTCTGGGTTATGGGCCCAGCACGCTTCCGCTGCGCCACTCTGCTGTCTCTTACCCTCTTTGGGAGTCGAACCCACAAGGCCGAACTTCGGAGTTTAGACAACACACACAATCCACAGAAGGCAATAAACAGCATGGAGGTAACATGGCAAAGCAAAGCACTGAAAACAAATGAATTGGTATTGATGTAAATCTTAGATTGATTTGAGATCATTACTTTGCAGTTGAAGTGGCACATATACTGTCAAAAGCATGTTAGCAGAGGATGGTTTCGATCCATCGACCTCTGGGTTATGGGCCCAGCACGCTTCCGCTGCGCCACTCTGCTGTCTCTTACCGTCTTTGGGAGTCGAACACACAAGGCCGAACTTCGGAGTTTAGACAACACACACAATCCACAGAAGGCAATAAACAGCGTGAAGGTAACATGGCAAAGCAAAGCACTGAAAACAAATGAATTGGTATTGATGTAAATCTTAGATTGATTTGAGATCATTACTTTGCAGTTGAAGGGGCACATATACTGTCAAAAGCATGTTAGCAGAGGATGGTTTCGATCCATCGACCTCTGGGTTATGGGCCCAGCACGCTTCCGCTGCGCCACTCTGCTGTCTCTTACCCTCTTTGGGAGTCGAACCCACAAGGCCGAACTTCGAAGTTTAGACAACACACACAATCCACAGAAGGCAATAAACAGCATGGAGGTAACATGGCAAAGCAAAGCACTGAAAACAAATGAATTGGTATTGATGTAAATCTTAGATTGATTTGAGATCATTATTTTGCAGTTGAAGTGGCACATATACTGTCAAAAGCATGTTAGCAGAGGATGGTTTCGATCCATCGACCTCTGGGTTATGGGCCCAGCACGCTTCCGCTGCGCCACTCTGCTGTCTCTTACCCTCTTTGGGAGTCGAACCCACAAGGCCGAACTTCGGAGTTTAGACAACACACACAATCCACAGAAGGCAATAAACAGCATGGAGGTAACATGGCAAAACAAAGCACTGAAAACAAATGAATTGGTATTGATGTAAATCTTAGATTGATTTGAGATCATTATTTTGCAGTTGAAGGGGCACATATACTGTCAAAAGCATGTTAGCAGAGGATGTTTTCGATCCATCGACCTCTGGGTTATGGGCCCAGCACGCTTCCGCTGCGCCACTCTGCTGTCTCTTACCGTCTTTGGGAGTCGAACACACAAGGCCGAACTTCGGAGTTTAGACAACACACACAATCCACAGAAGGCAATAAACAGCGTGAAGGTAACATGGCAAAGCAAAGCACTGAAAACAAATGAATTGGTATTGATGTAAATCTTAGATTGATTTGAGATCATTACTTTGCAGTTGAAGGGGCACATATACTGTCAAAAGCATGTTAGCAGAGGATGGTTTTCGATCCATCGACCTCTGGGTTATGGGCCCAGCACGCTTCCGCTGCGCCACTCTGCTGTCTCTTACCCTCTTTGGGAGTCGAACCCACAAGGCCGAACTTCGAAGTTTAGACAACACACACAATCCACAGAAGGCAATAAACAGCATGGAGGTAACATGGCAAAGCAAAGCACTGAAAACAAATGAATTGGTATTGATGTAAATCTTAGATTGATTTGAGATCATTACTTTGCAGTTGAAGGGGCACATATACTGTCAAAAGCATGTTAGCAGAGGATGGTTTCGATCCATCGACCTCTGGGTTATGGGCCCAGCACGCTTCCGCTGCGCCACTCTGCTGTAAATCACCCCAGATGGGACTCGAACCCACAATCCCTGCCTTAGGAGGGCAGTGCCTTATCCATTAGGCCACTGGGGCTACATCTGCATTGACAAAGCGGCCTAGTTTGCATCATGGACGGTTGTTCCAAACATCTACAGTGTTGACTAACGTAATGAATGAGAATTATCCATGTCACCGTGTCAGTAAGAAAACAGTTGAAAGGCTGGTACAAGTGATGTTAAATTTCTGTTAGCAGAGGATGGTTTCGATCCATCGACCTCTGGGTTATGGGCCCAGCACGCTTCCGCTGCGCCACTCTGCTGTCTCTTACCCTCTTTGGGAGTCGAACCCACAAGGCCGAACTTCGGAGTTTAGACAACACACACAATCCACAGAAGGCAATAAACAGCATGGAGGTAACATGGCAAAGCAAAGCACTGAAAACAAATGAATTGGTATTGATGTAAATCTTAGATTGATTTGAGATCATTACTTTGCAGTTGAAGGGGCACATATACTGTCAAAAGCATGTTAGCAGAGGATGGTTTCGATCCATCGACCTCTGGGTTATGGGCCCAGCACGCTTCCGCTGCGCCACTCTGCTGGAAATCACCCCAGATGGAACTCGAACCCAAAATCCCTGCCTTAGGAGGGCAGTGCCTTATCCATTAGGCCACTGGGGCTACATCTGCATTGACAAAGCGGCCTAGTTTGCATCATGGACGGTTGTTCCAAACATCTACAGTGTTGACTAACGTAATGAATGAGAATTATCCATGTCACCGTGTCAGTAAGAAAACAGTTGAAAGGCTGGTACAAGTGATGTTAAATTTCTGTTAGCAGAGGATGGTTTCGATCCATCGACCTCTGGGTTATGGGCCCAGCACGCTTCCGCTGCGCCACTCTGCTGTAAATCACCCCAGATGGGACTCGAACCCACAATCCCTGCCTTAGGAGGGCAGTGCCTTATCCATTAGGCCACTGGGGCTACATCTGCCTTGACAAAGAGGCCTAGTTTGCATCATGGACGGTTGTTCCAAACATCTACAGTGTTGACTAACATAATGAATGAGAATTATTCATGCCACCGTGTCAGTAAGAAAACAGTTGAAAGGCTGGTACAAGTGATGTTAAATTTCTGTTAGCAGAGGATGGTTTCGATCCATCGACCTCTGGGTTATGGGCCCAGCACGCTTCCGCTGCGCCACTCTGCTGTCTCTTACCCTCTTTGGGAGTCGAACCCACAAGGCCGAACTTCGGAGTTTAGACAACACACACAATCCACAGAAGGCAATAAACAGCATGGAGGTAACATGGCAAAACCAAAGCACTGAAAACAAATGAATTGGTATTGATGTAAATCTTAGATTGATTTGAGATCATTACTTTGCAGTTGAAGGGGCACATATACTGTCAAAAGCATGTTAGCAGAGGATGGTTTCGATCCATCGACCTCTGGGTTATGGGCCCAGCACGCTTCCGCTGCGCCACTCTGCTGTCTCTTACCCTCTTTGGGAGTCGAACCCACAAGGCCGAACTTCGAAGTTTAGACAACACACACAATCCACAGAAGGCAATAAACAGCATGGAGGTAACATGGCAAAGCAAAGCACTGAAAACAAATGAATTGGTATTGATGTAAATCTTAGATTGATTTGAGATCATTACTTTGCAGTTGAAGGGGCACATATACTGTCAAAAGCATGTTAGCAGAGGATGGTTTCGATCCATCGACCTCTGGGTTATGGGCCCAGCACGCTTCCGCTGCGCCACTCTGCTGTAAATCACCCCAGATGGGACTCGAACCCACAATCCCTGCCTTAGGAGGGCAGTGCCTTATCCATTAGGCCACTGGGGCTACATCTGCATTGACAAAGCGGCCTAGTTTGCATCATGGACGGTTGTTCCAAACATCTACAGTGTTGACTAACGTAATGAATGAGAATTATCCATGTCACCGTGTCAGTAAGAAAACAGTTGAAAGGCTGGTACAAGTGATGTTAAATTTCTGTTAGCAGAGGATGGTTTCGATCCATCGACCTCTGGGTTATGGGCCCAGCACGCTTCCGCTGCGCCACTCTGCTGTAAATCACCCCAGATGGGACTCGAACCCACAATCCCTGCCTTAGGAGGGCAGTGCCGTATCCATTAGGCCACTGGGGCTACATCTGCATTGACAAAGAGGCCTAGTTTGCATCATGGACGGTTGTTCCAAACATCTACAGTGTTGACTAACATAATGAATGAGAATTATCCATGTCACCGTGTCAGTAAGAAAACAGTTGAAAGGCTGGTACAAGTGGTCTTAAATTTCTGTTAGCAGAGGATGGTTTCGATCCATCGACCTCTGGGTTATGGGCCCAGCACGCTTCCGCTGCGCCACTCTGCTGTCTCTTACCCTCTTTGGGAGTCGAACCCACAAGGCCGAACTTCGGAGTTTAGACAACACACACAATCCACAGAAGGCAATAAACAGCATGGAGGTAACATGGCAAAGCAAAGCACTGAAAACAAATGAATTGGTATTGATGTAAATCTTAGATTGATTTGAGATCATTACTTTGCAGTTGAAGGGGCACATATACTGTCAAAAGCATGTTAGCAGAGGATGGTTTCGATCCATCGACCTCTGGGTTATGGGCCCAGCACGCTTCCGCTGCGCCACTCTGCTGGAAATCACCCCAGATGGAACTCGAACCCAAAATCCCTGCCTTAGGAGGGCAGTGCCTTATCCATTAGGCCACTGGGGCTACATCTGCATTGACAAAGCGGCCTAGTTTGCATCATGGACGGTTGTTCCAAACATCTACAGTGTTGACTAACGTAATGAATGAGAATTATCCATGTCACCGTGTCAGTAAGAAAACAGTTGAAAGGCTGGTACAAGTGATGTTAAATTTCTGTTAGCAGAGGATGGTTTCGATCCATCGACCTCTGGGTTATGGGCCCAGCACGCTTCCGCTGCGCCACTCTGCTGTAAATCACCCCAGATGGGACTCGAACCCACAATCCCTGCCTTAGGAGGGCAGTGCCGTATCCATTAGGCCACTGGGGCTACATCTGCCTTGACAAAGAGGCCTAGTTTGCATCATGGACGGTTGTTCCAAACATCTACAGTGTTGACTAACATAATGAATGAGAATTATCCATGTCACCGTGTCAGTAAGAAAACAGTTGAAAGGCTGGTACAAGTGATGTTAAATTTCTGTTAGCAGAGGATGGTTTCGATCCATCGACCTCTGGGTTATGGGCCCAGCACGCTTCCGCTGCGCCACTCTGCTGTCTCTTACCCTCTTTGGGAGTCGAACCCACAAGGCCGAACTTCGGAGTTTAGACAACACACACAATCCACAGAAGGCAATAAACAGCATGGAGGTAACATGGCAAAACAAAGCACTGAAAACAAATGAATTGGTATTGATGTAAATCTTAGATTGATTTGAGATCATTACTTTGCAGTTGAAGGGGCACATATACTGTCAAAAGCATGTTAGCAGAGGATGGTTTCGATCCATCGACCTCTGGGTTATGGGCCCAGCACGCTTCCGCTGCGCCACTCTGCTGTCTCTTACCCTCTTTGGGAGTCGAACCCACAAGGCCGAACTTCGAAGTTTAGACAACACACACAATCCACAGAAGGCAATAAACAGCATGGAGGTAACATGGCAAAGCAAAGCACTGAAAACAAATGAATTGGTATTGATGTAAATCTTAGATTGATTTGAGATCATTACTTTGCAGTTGAAGGGGCACATATACTGTCAAAAGCATGTTAGCAGAGGATGGTTTCGATCCATCGACCTCTGGGTTATGGGCCCAGCACGCTTCCGCTGCGCCACTCTGCTGTAAATCACCCCAGATGGGACTCGAACCCACAATCCCTGCCTTAGGAGGGCAGTGCCTTATCCATTAGGCCACTGGGGCTACATCTGCATTGACAAAGAGGCCTAGTTTGCATCATGGACGGTTGTTCCAAACATCTACAGTGTTGACTAACATAATGAATGAGAATTATCCATGTCACCGTGTCAGTAAGAAAACAGTTGAAAGGCTGGTACAAGTGATGTTAAATTTCTGTTAGCAGAGGATGGTTTCGATCCATCGACCTCTGGGTTATGGGCCCAGCACGCTTCCGCTGCGCCACTCTGCTGTCTCTTACCCTCTTTGGGAGTCGAACCCACAAGGCCGAACTTCGGAGTTTAGACAACACACACAATCCACAGAAGGCAATAAACAGCATGGAGGTAACATGGCAAAGCAAAGCACTGAAAACAAATGAATTGGTATTGATGTAAATCTTAGATTGATTTGAGATCATTACTTTGCAGTTGAAGGGGCACATATACTGTCAAAAGCATGTTAGCAGAGGATGGTTTCGATCCATCGACCTCTGGGTTATGGGCCCAGCACGCTTCCGCTGCGCCACTCTGCTGTCTCTTACCCTCTTTGGGAGTCGAACCCACAAGGCCGAACTTCGAAGTTTAGACAACACACACAATCCACAGAAGGCAATAAACAGCATGGAGGTAACATGGCAAAGCAAAGCACTGAAAACAAATGAATTGGTATTGATGTAAATCTTAGATTGATTTGAGATCATTACTTTGCAGTTGAAGGGGCACATATACTGTCAAAAGCATGTTAGCAGAGGATGGTTTCGATCCATCGACCTCTGGGTTATGGGCCCAGCACGCTTCCGCTGCGCCACTCTGCTGTAAATCACCCCAGATGGGACTCGAACCCACAATCCCTGCCTTAGGAGGGCAGTGCCTTATCCATTAGGCCACTGGGGCTACATCTGCCTTGACAAAGAGGCCTAGTTTGCATCATGGACGGTTGTTCCAAACATCTACAGTGTTGACTAACATAATGAATGAGAATTATCCATGTCACCGTGTCAGTAAGAAAACAGTTGAAAGGCTGGTACAAGTGATGTTAAATTTCTGTTAGCAGAGGATGGTTTCGATCCATCGACCTCTGGGTTATGGGCCCAGCACGCTTCCGCTGCGCCACTCTGCTGTCTCTTACCCTCTTTGGGAGTCGAACCCACAAGGCCGAACTTCGGAGTTTAGACAACACACACAATCCACAGAAGGCAATAAACAGCATGGAGGTAACATGGCAAAAGCAAAGCACTGAAAACAAATGAATTGGTATTGATGTAAATCTTAGATTGATTTGAGATCATTACTTTGCAGTTGAAGGGGCACATATACTGTCAAAAGCATGTTAGCAGAGGATGGTTTCGATCCATCGACCTCTGGGTTATGGGCCCAGCACGCTTCCGCTGCGCCACTCTGCTGTCTCTTACCCTCTTTGGGAGTCGAACCCACAAGGCCGAACTTCGAAGTTTAGACAACACACACAATCCACAGAAGGCAATAAACAGCATGGAGGTAACATGGCAAAGCAAAGCACTGAAAACAAATGAATTGGTATTGATGTAAATCTTAGATTGATTTGAGATCATTACTTTGCAGTTGAAGGGGCACATATACTGTCAAAAGCATGTTAGCAGAGGATGGTTTCGATCCATCGACCTCTGGGTTATGGGCCCAGCACGCTTCCGCTGCGCCACTCTGCTGTAAATCACCCCAGATGGGACTCGAACCCACAATCCCTGCCTTAGGAGGGCAGTGCCTTATCCATTAGGCCACTGGGGCTACATCTGCATTGACAAAGCGGCCTAGTTTGCATCATGGACGGTTGTTCCAAACATCTACAGTGTTGACTAACATAATGAATGAGAATTATCCATGTCACCGTGTCAGTAAGAAAACAGTTGAAAGGCTGGTACAAGTGATGTTAAATTTCTGTTAGCAGAGGATGGTTTCGATCCATCGACCTCTGGGTTATGGGCCCAGCACGCTTCCGCTGCGCCACTCTGCTGTCTCTTACCCTCTTTGGGAGTCGAACCCACAAGGCCGAACTTCGGAGTTTAGACAACACACACAATCCACAGAAGGCAATAAACAGCATGGAGGTAACATGGCAAAGCAAAGCACTGAAAACAAATGAATTGGTATTGATGTAAATCTTAGATTGATTTGAGATCATTAATTTGCAGTTGAAGTGGCACATATACTGTCAAAAGCATGTTAGCAGAGGATGGTTTCGATCCATCGACCTCTGGGTTATGGGCCCAGCACGCTTCCGCTGCGCCACTCTGCTGTCTCTTACCCTCTTTGGGAGTCGAACCCACAAGGCCGAACTTCGAAGTTTAGACAACACACACAATCCACAGAAGGCAATAAACAGCATGGAGGTAACATGGCAAAGCAAAGCACTGAAAACAAATGAATTGGTATTGATGTAAATCTTAGATTGATTTGAGATCATTACTTTGCAGTTGAAGGGGCACATATACTGTCAAAAGCATGTTAGCAGAGGATGGTTTCGATCCATCGACCTCTGGGTTATGGGCCCAGCACGCTTCCGCTGCGCCACTCTGCTGTAAATCACCCCAGATGGGACTCGAACCCACAATCCCTGCCTTAGGAGGGCAGTGCCTTATCCATTAGGCCACTGGGGCTACATCTGCATTGACAAAGAGGCCTAGTTTGCATCATGGACGGTTGTTCCAAACATCTACAGTGTTGACTAACATAATGAATGAGAATTATCCATGCCACCGTGTCAGTAAGAAAACAGTTGAAAGGCTGGTACAAGTGGTGTTAAATTTCTGTTAGCAGAGGATGGTTTCGATCCATCGACCTCTGGGTTATGGGCCCAGCACGCTTCCGCTGCGCCACTCTGCTGTCTCTTACCCTCTTTGGGAGTCGAACCCACAAGGCCGAACTTCGGAGTTTAGACAACAGACACAATCCACAGAAGGCAATAAACAGCATGGAGGTAACATGGCAAAACAAAGCACTGAAAACAAATGAATTGGTATTGATGTAAATCTTAGATTGATTTGAGATCATTACTTTGCAGTTGAAGGGGCACATATACTGTCAAAAGCATGTTAGCAGAGGATGGTTTCGATCCATCGACCTCTGGGTTATGGGCCCAGCACGCTTCCGCTGCGCCACTCTGCTGTCTCTTACCCTCTTTGGGAGTCGAACCCACAAGGCCGAACTTCGGAGTTTAGACAACACACACAATCCACAGAAGGCAATAAACAGCATGGAGGTAACATGGCAAAGCAAAGCACTGAAAACAAATGAATTGGTATTGATGTAAATCTTAGATTGATTTGAGATCATTACTTTGCAGTTGAAGGGGCACATATACTGTCAAAAGCATGTTAGCAGAGGATGGTTTCGATCCATCGACCTCTGGGTTATGGGCCCAGCACGCTTCCGCTGCGCCACTCTGCTGTCTCTTACCCTCTTTGGGAGTCGAACCCACAAGGCCGAACTTCGGAGTTTAGACAACACACACAATCCACAGAAGGCAATAAACAGCATGGAGGTAACATGGCAAAGCAAAGCACTGAAAACAAATGAATTGGTATTGATGTAAATCTTAGATTGATTTGAGATCATTACTTTGCAGTTGAAGGGGCACATATACTGTCAAAAGCATGTTAGCAGAGGATGGTTTCGATCCATCGACCTCTGGGTTATGGGCCCAGCACGCTTCCGCTGCGCCACTCTGCTGTCTCTTACCCTCTTTGGGAGTCGAACCCACAAGGCCGAACTTCGAAGTTTAGACAACACACACAATCCACAGAAGGCAATAAACAGCATGGAGGTAACATGGCAAAGCAAAGCACTGAAAACAAATGAATTGGTATTGATGTAAATCTTAGATTGATTTGAGATCATTACTTTGCAGTTGAAGGGGCACATATACTGTCAAAAGCATGTTAGCAGAGGATGGTTTCGATCCATCGACCTCTGGGTTATGGGCCCAGCACGCTTCCGCTGCGCCACTCTGCTGTAAATCACCCCAGATGGAACTCGAACCCACAATCCCTGCCTTAGGAGGGCAGTGCCTTATCCATTAGGCCACTGGGGCTACATCTGCATTGACAAAGAGGCCTAGTTTGCATCATGGACGGTTGTTCCAAACATCTACAGTGTTGACTAACATAATGAATGAGAATTATCCATGTCACCGTGTCAGTAAGAAAACAGTTGAAAGGCTGGTACAAGTGATGTTAAATTTCTGTTAGCAGAGGATGGTTTCGATCCATCGACCTCTGGGTTATGGGCCCAGCACGCTTCCGCTGCGCCACTCTGCTGTCTCTTACCCTCTTTGGGAGTCGAACCCACAAGGCCGAACTTCGAAGTTTAGACAACACACACAATCCACAGAAGGCAATAAACAGCATGGAGGTAACATGGCAAAGCAAAGCACTGAAAACAAATGAATTGGTATTGATGTAAATCTTAGATTGATTTGAGATCATTATTTTGCAGTTGAAGTGGCACATATACTGTCAAAAGCATGTTAGCAGAGGATGGTTTCGATCCATCGACCTCTGGGTTATGGGCCCAGCACGCTTCCGCTGCGCCACTCTGCTGTCTCTTACCCTCTTTGGGAGTCGAACCCACAAGGCCGAACTTCGAAGTTTAGACAACACACACAATCCACAGAAGGCAATAAACAGCATGAAGGTAACATGGCAAAGCAAAGCACTGAAAACAAATGAATTGGTATTGATGTAAATCTTAGATTGATTTGAGATCATTACTTTGCAGTTGAAGTGGCACATATACTGTCAAAAGCATGTTAGCAGAGGATGGTTTCGATCCATCGACCTCTGGGTTATGGGCCCAGCACGCTTCCGCTGCGCCACTCTGCTGTAAATCACCCCAGATGGGACTCGAACCCACAATCCCTGCCTTAGGAGGGCAGTGCCTTATCCATTAGGCCACTGGGGCTACATCTGCATTGACAAAGCGGCCTAGTTTGCATCATGGACGGTTGTTCCAAACATCTACAGTGTTGACTAACATAATGAATGAGAATTATCCATGCCACCGTGTCAGTAAGAAAACAGTTGAAAGGCTGGTACAAGTGGTGTTAAATTTCTGTTAGCAGAGGATGGTTTCTATCCATCGACCTCTGGGTTATGGGCCCAGCACGCTTCCGCTGCGCCACTCTGCTGTCTCTTACCCTCTTTGGGAGTCGAACCCACAAGGCCGAACTTCGGAGTTTAGACAACACACACAATCCACAGAAGGCAATAAACAGCATGGAGGTAACATGGCAAAACAAAGCACTGAAAACAAATGAATTGGTATTGATGTAAATCTTAGATTGATTTGAGATCATTACTTTGCAGTTGAAGGGGCACATATACTGTCAAAAGCATGTTAGCAGAGGATGGTTTCGATCCATCGACCTCTGGGTTATGGGCCCAGCACGCTTCCGCTGCGCCACTCTGCTGTCTCTTACCCTCTTTGGGAGTCGAACCCACAAGGCCGAACTTCGGAGTTTAGACAACACACACAATCCACAGAAGGCAATAAACAGCATGGAGGTAACATGGCAAAGCAAAGCACTGAAAACAAATGAATTGGTATTGATGTAAATCTTAGATTGATTTGAGATCATTACTTTGCAGTTGAAGGGGCACATATACTGTCAAAAGCATGTTAGCAGAGGATGGTTTCGATCCATCGACCTCTGGGTTATGGGCCCAGCACGCTTCCGCTGCGCCACTCTGCTGTCTCTTACCCTCTTTGGGAGTCGAACCCACAAGGCCGAACTTCGGAGTTTAGACAACAGACACAATCCACAGAAGGCAATAAACAGCATGGAGGTAACATGGCAAAACAAAGCACTGAAAACAAATGAATTGGTATTGATGTAAATCTTAGATTGATTTGAGATCATTACTTTGCAGTTGAAGGGGCACATATACTGTCAAAAGCATGTTAGCAGAGGATGGTTTCGATCCATCGACCTCTGGGTTATGGGCCCAGCACGCTTCCGCTGCGCCACTCTGCTGTCTCTTACCCTCTTTGGGAGTCGAACCCACAAGGCCGAACTTCGGAGTTTAGACAACACACACAATCCACAGAAGGCAATAAACAGCATGGAGGTAACATGGCAAAGCAAAGCACTGAAAACAAATGAATTGGTATTGATGTAAATCTTAGATTGATTTGAGATCATTATTTTGCAGTTGAAGTGGCACATATACTGTCAAAAGCATGTTAGCAGAGGATGGTTTCGATCCATCGACCTCTGGGTTATGGGCCCAGCACGCTTCCGCTGCGCCACTCTGCTGTAAATCACCCCAGATGGGACTCGAACCCACAATCCCTGCCTTAGGAGGGCAGTGCCTTATCCATTAGGCCACTGGGGCTACATCTGCATTGACAAAGAGGCCTAGTTTGCATCATGGACGGTTGTTCCAAACATCTACAGTGTTGACTAACATAATGAATGAGAATTATCCATGTCACCGTGTCAGTAAGAAAACAGTTGAAAGGCTGGTACAAGTGATGTTAAATTTCTGTTAGCAGAGGATGGTTTCGATCCATCGACCTCTGGGTTATGGGCCCAGCACGCTTCCGCTGCGCCACTCTGCTGTCTCTTACCCTCTTTGGGAGTCGAACCCACAAGGCCGAACTTCGGAGTTTAGACAACACACACAATCCACAGAAGGCAATAAACAGCATGGAGGTAACATGGCAAAGCAAAGCACTGAAAACAAATGAATTGGTATTGATGTAAATCTTAGATTGATTTGAGATCATTACTTTGCAGTTGAAGGGGCACATATACTGTCAAAAGCATGTTAGCAGAGGATGGTTTCGATCCATCGACCTCTGGGTTATGGGCCCAGCACGCTTCCGCTGCGCCACTCTGCTGTCTCTTACCCTCTTTGGGAGTCGAACCCACAAGGCCGAACTTCGAAGTTTAGACAACACACACAATCCACAGAAGGCAATAAACAGCGTGAAGGTAACATGGCAAAGCAAAGCACTGAAAACAAATGAATTGGTATTGATGTAAATCTTAGATTGATTTGAGATCATTACTTTGCAGTTGAAGGGGCACATATACTGTCAAAAGCATGTTAGCAGAGGATGGTTTCGATCCATCGACCTCTGGGTTATGGGCCCAGCACGCTTCCGCTGCGCCACTCTGCTGTAAATCACCCCAGATGGGACTCGAACCCACAATCCCTGCCTTAGGAGGGCAGTGCCTTATCCATTAGGCCACTGGGGCTACATCTGCATTGACAAAGCGGCCTAGTTTGCATCATGGACGGTTGTTCCAAACATCTACAGTGTTGACTAACATAATGAATGAGAATTATCCATGTCACCGTGTCAGTAAGAAAACAGTTGAAAGGCTGGTACAAGTGATGTTAAATTTCTGTTAGCAGAGGATGGTTTCGATCCATCGACCTCTGGGTTATGGGCCCAGCACGCTTCCGCTGCGCCACTCTGCTGTCTCTTACCCTCTTTGGGAGTCGAACCCACAAGGCCGAACTTCGGAGTTTAGACAACACACACAATCCACAGAAGGCAATAAACAGCATGGAGGTAACATGGCAAAGCAAAGCACTGAAAACAAATGAATTGGTATTGATGTAAATCTTAGATTGATTTGAGATCATTACTTTGCAGTTGAAGGGGCACATATACTGTCAAAAGCATGTTAGCAGAGGATGGTTTCGATCCATCGACCTCTGGGTTATGGGCCCAGCACGCTTCCGCTGCGCCACTCTGCTGTCTCTTACCCTCTTTGGGAGTCGAACCCACAAGGCCGAACTTCGGAGTTTAGACAACACACACAATCCACAGAAGGCAATAAACAGCATGGAGGTAACATGGCAAAGCAAAGCACTGAAAACAAATGAATTGGTATTGATGTAAATCTTAGATTGATTTGAGATCATTACTTTGCAGTTGAAGGGGCACATATACTGTCAAAAGCATGTTAGCAGAGGATGGTTTCGATCCATCGACCTCTGGGTTATGGGCCCAGCACGCTTCCGCTGCGCCACTCTGCTGTCTCTTACCCTCTTTGGGAGTCGAACCCACAAGGCCGAACTTCGGAGTTTAGACAACACACACAATCCACAGAAGGCAATAAACAGCATGGAGGTAACATGGCAAAGCAAAGCACTGAAAACAAATGAATTGGTATTGATGTAAATCTTAGATTGATTTGAGATCATTACTTTGCAGTTGAAGGGGCACATATACTGTCAAAAGCATGTTAGCAGAGGATGGTTTCGATCCATCGACCTCTGGGTTATGGGCCCAGCACGCTTCCGCTGCGCCACTCTGCTGTCTCTTACCCTCTTTGGGAGTCGAACCCACAAGGCCGAACTTCGGAAGTTTAGACAACACACACAATCCACAGAAGGCAATAAACAGCATGGAAGGTAACATGGCAAAGCAAAGCACTGAAAACAAATGAATTGGTATTGATGTAAATCTTAGATTGATTTGAGATCATTACTTTGCAGTTGAAGGGGCACATATACTGTCAAAAGCATGTTAGCAGAGGATGGTTTCGATCCATCGACCTCTGGGTTATGGGCCCAGCACGCTTCCGCTGCGCCACTCTGCTGTAAATCACCCCAGATGGGACTCGAACCCACAATCCCTGCCTTAGGAGGGCAGTGCCTTATCCATTAGGCCACTGGGGCTACATCTGCATTGACAAAGCGGCCTAGTTTGCATCATGGACGGTTGTTCCAAACATCTACAGTGTTGACTAACATAATGAATGAGAATTATCCATGTCACCGTGTCAGTAAGAAAACAGTTGAAAGGCTGGTACAAGTGATGTTAAATTTCTGTTAGCAGAGGATGGTTTCGATCCATCGACCTCTGGGTTATGGGCCCAGCACGCTTCCGCTGCGCCACTCTGCTGTCTCTTACCCTCTTTGGGAGTCGAACCCACAAGGCCGAACTTCGGAGTTTAGACAACACACACAATCCACAGAAGGCAATAAACAGCATGGAGGTAACATGGCAAAGCAAAGCACTGAAAACAAATGAATTGGTATTGATGTAAATCTTAGATTGATTTGAGATCATTACTTTGCAGTTGAAGGGGCACATATACTGTCAAAAGCATGTTAGCAGAGGATGGTTTCGATCCATCGACCTCTGGGTTATGGGCCCAGCACGCTTCCGCTGCGCCACTCTGCTGTCTCTTACCGTCTTTGGGAGTCGAACACACAAGGCCGAACTTCGGAGTTTAGACAACACACACAATCCACAGAAGGCAATAAACAGCATGGAGGTAACATGGCAAAACAAAGCACTGAAAACAAATGAATTGGTATTGATGTAAATCTTAGATTGATTTGAGATCATTACTTTGCAGTTGAAGGGGCACATATACTGTCAAAAGCATGTTAGCAGAGGATGGTTTCGATCCATCGACCTCTGGGTTATGGGCCCAGCACGCTTCCGCTGCGCCACTCTGCTGTCTCTTACCCTCTTTGGGAGTCGAACCCACAAGGCCGAACTTCGGAGTTTAGACAACAGACACAATCCACAGAAGGCAATAAACAGCATGGAGGTAACATGGCAAAGCAAAGCACTGAAAACAAATGAATTGGTATTGATGTAAATCTTAGATTGATTTGAGATCATTACTTTTGCAGTTGAAGGGGCACATATACTGTCAAAAGCATGTTAGCAGAGGATGGTTTCGATCCATCGACCTCTGGGTTATGGGCCCAGCACGCTTCCGCTGCGCCACTCTGCTGTCTCTTACCCTCTTTGGGAGTCGAACCCACAAGGCCGAACTTCGGAAGTTTAGACAACACACACAATCCACAGAAGGCAATAAACAGCATGGAGGTAACATGGCAAAGCAAAGCACTGAAAACAAATGAATTGGTATTGATGTAAATCTTAGATTGATTTGAGATCATTATTTTGCAGTTGAAGTGGCACATATACTGTCAAAAGCATGTTAGCAGAGGATGGTTTCGATCCATCGACCTCTGGGTTATGGGCCCAGCACGCTTCCGCTGCGCCACTCTGCTGTAAATCACCCCAGATGGGACTCGAACCCACAATCCCTGCCTTAGGAGGGCAGTGCCTTATCCATTAGGCCACTGGGGCTACATCTGCATTGACAAAGCGGCCTAGTTTGCATCATGGACGGTTGTTCCAAACATCTACAGTGTTGACTAACAGTAATGAATGAGAATTATCCATGTCACCGTGTCAGTAAGAAAACAGTTGAAAGGCTGGTACAAGTGATGTTAAATTTCTGTTAGCAGAGGATGGTTTCGATCCATCGACCTCTGGGTTATGGGCCCAGCACGCTTCCGCTGCGCCACTCTGCTGTCTCTTACCCTCTTTGGGAGTCGAACCCACAAGGCCGAACTTCGAAGTTTAGACAACACACACAATCCACAGAAGGCAATAAACAGCATGAAGGTAACATGGCAAAGCAAAGCACTGAAAACAAATGAATTGGTATTGATGTAAATCTTAGATTGATTTGAGATCATTACTTTGCAGTTGAAGGGGCACATATACTGTCAAAAGCATGTTAGCAGAGGATGGTTTCGATCCATCGACCTCTGGGTTATGGGCCCAGCACGCTTCCGCTGCGCCACTCTGCTGTAAATCACCCCAGATGGGACTCGAACCCACAATCCCTGCCTTAGGAGGGCAGTGCCTTATCCATTAGGCCACTGGGGCTACATCTGCATTGACAAAGCGGCCTAGTTTGCATCATGGACGGTTGTTCCAAACATCTACAGTGTTGACTAACGTAATGAATGAGAATTATCCATGTCACCGTGTCAGTAAGAAAACAGTTGAAAGGCTGGTACAAGTGATGTTAAATTTCTGTTAGCAGAGGATGGTTTCGATCCATCGACCTCTGGGTTATGGGCCCAGCACGCTTCCGCTGCGCCACTCTGCTGTCTCTTACCGTCTTTGGGAGTCGAACACACAAGGCCGAACTTCGGAGTTTAGACAACACACACAATCCACAGAAGGCAATAAACAGCATGGAGGTAACATGGCAAAGCAAAGCACTGAAAACAAATGAATTGGTATTGATGTAAATCTTAGATTGATTTGAGATCATTACTTTGCAGTTGAAGGGGCACATATACTGTCAAAAGCATGTTAGCAGAGGATGGTTTCGATCCATCGACCTCTGGGTTATGGGCCCAGCACGCTTCCGCTGCGCCACTCTGCTGGAAATCACCCCAGATGGAACTCGAACCCAAAATCCCTGCCTTAGGAGGGCAGTGCCTTATCCATTAGGCCACTGGGGCTACATCTGCATTGACAAAGCGGCCTAGTTTGCATCATGGACGGTTGTTCCAAACATCTACAGTGTTGACTAACATAATGAATGAGAATTATCCATGTCACCGTGTCAGTAAGAAAACAGTTGAAAGGCTGGTACAAGTGGTGTTAAATTTCTGTTAGCAGAGGATGGTTTCGATCCATCGACCTCTGGGTTATGGGCCCAGCACGCTTCCGCTGCGCCACTCTGCTGTCTCTTACCCTCTTTGGGAGTCGAACACACAAGGCCGAACTTCGGAGTTTAGACAACACACACAATCCACAGAAGGCAATAAACAGCGTGAAGGTAACATGGCAAAGCAAAGCACTGAAAACAAATGAATTGGTATTGATGTAAATCTTAGATTGATTTGAGATCATTACTTTGCAGTTGAAGGGGCACATATACTGTCAAAAGCATGTTAGCAGAGGATGGTTTCGATCCATCGACCTCTGGGTTATGGGCACAGCACGCTTCCGCTGCGCCACTCTGCTGGAAATCACCGATTGGACTCGAACCCACAATCCCTGCCTTAGGAGGGCAGTGCCTTATCCATTAGGCCACTGGGGCTACATCTGCATTGACAAAGCGGCCTAGTTTGCATCATGGACGGTTGTTCCAAACATCTACAGTGTTGACTAACGTAATGAATGAGAATTATCCATGTCACCGTGTCAGTAAGAAAACAGTTGAAAGGCTGGTACAAGTGATGTTAAATTTCTGTTAGCAGAGGATGGTTTCGATCCATCGACCTGTGGGTTATGGGCCCAGCACGCTTCCGCAGCGCCACTCTGCTGTAAATCACCCCAGATGGAGACTCGAACCCACAATCCCTGCCTTAGGAGGGCAGTGCCTTATCCTTTAGTCCACTTGGGCTACATCTGTCTTGACAGAAAGGCCTAGTTTGCACTTAGTCTTGACTGATAGTCGCCTCGTGGTCCTTTTCGTAGTAGTTTTCTCACATATTTAAGATCTTGAACCCACTTGGCTTTGTTTTGAACGGAACATCTGGTCCTTGAATGCTACATAGACTGACTAATTACATAGGATTGCTTTAAGTTTGTTGTTCAGTTGTTTTTGTATCTGGAGTAGTGGAAGTTCACTTTCATGAGGCTCACTTATTGCAAATCACTTATTGTGTAAAATTATACGTCAAGCCTCATTGAATTGTTGAGTGGAACTGTTTTATATTCAACATTTTCTCTCTCATGGAGGATGGACATTCCTCCTGCTGCCCATTCAAGCTGAAACAACTCCAGAGTCCAGCTCACAGTAAAATAACTCTCTTCTGTTTACTGCTG
The DNA here is from genome assembly GCF_009769545.1 of Cyclopterus lumpus. Lineage (NCBI taxonomy): Eukaryota > Metazoa > Chordata > Actinopteri > Perciformes > Cyclopteridae > Cyclopterus > Cyclopterus lumpus. The sequence continues at coordinate 8,060,769 of NC_046972.1, forward strand.
TTATAGTTGTTGTGAAGGATAGTCATGTTATGGCACTAGAGACACTGAGGTATTTTCAGACATTGTCAGAGATTCAATGTTCCAGACATAAGACAGCACCCACATCATTGTCACTACATCATAAACTGCTAATGCTTGAATAGAATAGAATGAGGGAGAGGAGCAAACACGAAAGTATGAAGAAAGAAAGAGTATTTATGTTTGGAAGGACGTCATTGGAGCAGTCTTGGACCGCACTGAGGGATGAGTGTTACATCTGAATAAAAAAGAGGTGGGCAGAAAGAAAAGAAAGTATGTGTCATAGCTTAAAAGATAAATATGACGAATGTACGGAGGGAACATGAGGGCGAGACCAATAGACATATCGTAGCTATATTTACCCTCAGACTGTTTGGATGCAAAAATAGTTGTAAATTAGTTGGCAAATACAGCTGTAAATATAAAGTCTGTTTAAAACTCTATAACAAATACACCAACCACAGTGTGCTCTAACAGAAAAAATATGAATCTCAAAACGTTGGTATGTATTTAGAAAACACAATTATATGAAAATTAGAAGTACAAATAAAATCTGCCACTAAATTGAGGTAATTTCCCCTGGCCTTAGTGAAAAGGAATTTACGGCTTTTTTACTCTTTTATAGGCAACATTCACATTCACTCATCTGAAGCCACGTTTGAACAGTATTACTCTGCAGTTAAACCTTTTGGGTTGCTCTCTATTGGATAATAATGACAAACTAAATAAGGTGTTACATGTATTACTGAGCCACCGGGATGCCCAGTGCCGGCATGTTTACCTGAATGATGCATTTCTACTTTACTGTTTTTGTTTCAAGTGGGTATGAGAACATGTTTTGTGGTACTGAAAAAAATGAATAATGTTTTGACGTCTCCATGCAGCCTTTCTAATCCATCATAGTTATGTGAAAATATTTTAAATGAAAGCCCAGTTTATCAGAAGTATAACAATAGAGGGGGAGAGGAGGGAGAATGTGATGGCAAGAAGAGCAGATGGGTTTAGAAAGAGATTGAAAGAGAAAAGATGAAGTAGGACTAGGAATAGACTAGGAGAGGGGCTCTGGCATAAAGATGGATGTCTAAAAGGACCTTTCAGATGTGGCTGATATGTAAAGGTTGATCAAGACTTCTAAAGTGGAAAGTGCAGTAGCACAGGCAGAATGTGCCTCCTCTTACACAAGTGTCTGCCACCAGTGTCCTATTCCCCTTGAGCTACAGTGGCCTGTAAGTGACACAAGGGAAGTCCAGGCAAAAGACATTTTGTCTCCAAGAGACAAATTGAGATGGGGAGGAGGAAATAAAAACAAGGAGGAAAAGGGAGGAGATGGATGTTGTCATGCAGGGCAAGAAAGAGAATGACGGAACAGCAGAGAAACAAGGAGGACAGGGGTGTTTGCCTGGGGGGCTATGGCCAAACAATTAGGAGGAGGAGGACAAAGATAGGGGCTGAGGCTGCAGGTCGACAGGCTAGACAAGACTATCTTCCCTCAGGGGAACACAGACGCTTTTTGTTTAGAGAAGAAGACACAAGAACAATCCACCGGAGAAAATAGGCCAGACAGACAGACAGACAGATGGGGAGATCGAGGGACTGAAAGATAGTGGGAGGGAGGGAGGGAGACTGGGAGGGACGGCGATAGTGAGAAACAAAGAGATGAGAGACACCCAGAGGGATCCCGGGAAGTCCAGGAGGATTTGAGCAGAAAAGGACAAGGGATGAGCACCTGATGAAAAGATAAAGAGAGAAAGAAAAAGTGAGAATTCAGAGGGTAACATTTCAAACAGCTCAGAACGAGGGATTGTTGCTAGTAGAAGACGTTGGCCAGCTGTCTGACAATGAAAGAGAAAGGAGATGTGGTTAAAAAGAGGGAACAAAGAAAGCATGAAGGTGATATCTGTGCAGATATTCACATATTTTATAACTACTTATTGCTTCAACTTGAAAAATGGTCAAATGTTCACCTTGACTCACATGTCCTGCTCTCAACGTTTGTGTTGAATGTGTGTGAGTGTTTTGCTTTCCCTTCCCTGTTAAATATTAAGTCACTACGACGGGAGATGAGAGGCAAGGCGGAACGGCACTAAATCAGCTGTGATTCCTACTTGTCACGAAGAGATAAGCATGAATTTTTGCCAAGCTGAGCTGTAAATAGCTAAGACGTGTTGTTCAAAGTCTGAAAAGAAAAAAGTTGTTCTGGCTGCGTCTTCCAAAGTTTAACTTTGTTTTATATGAAGCTGAATGCACAGTGAGGTGCTGAGAAGAAAGAGACGCTGACTTACTTTCAAGCAGAAGGCAGGGATTCAGAGTTTTTCCCGACAGGCTTTACCAAAGTTCATATTAAGTTGACGCAGTACTTTTTCAATGTTGAACTGAGTATATTAACTATTAGATTCTCCTCTTTTCTTTTTGGAAACATTTTTGATTTCTCTTTCCCTTGCCAGCAAGTGATGTACGGGTATTTACTTGTCATGCTGGCAGTCGGTCGGTTGGTCCCCCTGGTTTACATTTATTAAACCTGCTGAACATCATCATTATCATTGTGAGAGTGTCATGCTGACATTTAGCTCAAAGCACCATTGTGCCCAAGTACATACAGTATATAATTGTATTATATTCAGGTTTTGGTATAATATTCTATTATGTCATGTGCTCACATGCTTAAACTTATATATAGATTTTGGGTTATTTATTTACATTTGACGTAATTACTGGACGAGAGTCGAGGAGGTTGTACCAGCATCCAGTTCAAAAGTATTTTAGCTGACTTCATCAATCTGTCAGAGTATCGATAAACAGCAAACGAGTGTATAACGGTATTATGTGTAACGCTGCCCTCTGTTTCCATCACCTCTGGCTTTTTAGTCATTTTGAAGCAGCTAGTTTGTAAAAGTGTCATGTTTGTATTCTACTTTGCTCTGTTTGCAATGGCGCAGCTATAACATTTAAACAAATGCAGGGATTAACTCCCTTTGTGTCTAGAAGTCTTTCGACCTGCACGTTATCAAATCAGGGCTCACTCAGCTGTAATGCACTTATGGGAAATTAGTGTTCTTTAAATGTAAACATGCCTGTCCTGCTTGAATTCCTGTGTGAGCTTAGTTCCCAGTTTATTGTAAATTGCAACTTCTTTTCAACAGTTCATCGTCAATGAGGCCAAATATGGCTCGGATCACCTCTGTAGATGTAATGTAGATGTTTAGACTTTGAGTGCATATGTTGGTGCACTTAAAATGGATTTTATCAGGGTTTTCAGACCCTAATCCGATCACCCGCTAAACATGCTCCCACCAGGTTTAAAGGGAGTCTGTATTTCATATGTACAGTAATGGCATCCACCACACTGACTGTGTGGCTATAAAAACTCAGTCCTTCAGGTTTTTATGTAAATCTAAATCCGATGCCCTTCTTTTGACTCTGGCTCATCCCTTCCTTGAAAAAACTTTGAGGTGCTTTGGATGAAAGCGTTCACCAAATTGCTTATACATCATCCAGAGTAATAAAGCAAACAAAAACTGCCATGAAAAAAGACAAGTTGAAAAATGGAGAGATGATAAAGGTTTTGATTTATGAAAGGAAATGAAGAGGGAGTGGATCTTTTAGAAGATGTGAATTCGCTGGAAATGCAAAAAGAAATGGAGGGATGATAAACAGTATGAGTAAAATATAGAGCAATGGAAGACAGGAGCAGACCTATAGAGAGAGATTACTGCACAAATGAGTCATCTGCATGTCATTTAAAAGCAGGAGAAGTGCTAAAGAAAACTTAATAATGAAGGAGTGATACATTAAATAAGGGTTGGAGGGAGTGAGCTATGTGTACGCTGCAGGCTGCAGACTACCCATTTATATTCCTCTCTACTCTGCCCCAAGGGGCCTGCTGATTGTATGGGTTCACATACGTACAGTATCAGCGGGTGTTCGACTATGTGCTTCGTCCCTGCAGTTTGGTGTGTGTGTGTCTATAGGTGCTTTTATTTCTCTCTGTTTGATACGTATGTGCTTCCGAAACTTTCGCTGTGTGTGTGTGTGTGTGTGTGTGTGCATGTGTGTGTGTGTCCATGTGTGTGTGATGAGATGAGATTAGACTTCCTGCAGGGCTGTAGTTCCATGGAGGCCATCTGAAGCAGCAGGAACGTCAGGAATGTGGGAACAGCGCTATGCTTCGCTGTCTCCGTCAACGCAACAACATCTTTGCCTCATCGTAGGAGAGGAGACGAGGGGAGAGGAGGAGAGGGAACAAGGAGTTGAGAATAAAGGCAGAGACATGTAGTGCACATCCAAACCTTGTTTTGAATATCCCTTTTCAACATTTTACGGTAGCCAAACTCTTTGTACCTCAACATCAACCTGAGCACTTTCCGGTTAAACCATTTACCAGTTTCTAAGACTTTTAAAGGTATTTGTCCCACCGTTCCCTGGGAGCCGAGTTAAGTTATGTATTTATAGAATATCACAGCATGCCACACAGAAAACAAAGGGCTCTGTTCTTCCACCACGATGAACATTCTTTAAAAAAACAAAACAATTTATTGGGATTTAAATAAACAGTGAAGCGCATGGCCTTGATTGTGCGGTGACAGCAGACAACTGAATTAAACAACGATGAGCAACACAAGGAATATTAGGACACAATGTTGATAATGTGGTCGACAATTCGAGACCACGCAGTAATGTAGCGTTTTTTATTTATTCATCACAATTTGTCAAAGTTGGACCAGCAGTGTCTGACATGTCACACACAGTTTTGATGCAATTCTAGGGCGTCTATTTGGCTGCTAAGTGTGTATTATGATGATGGCAATAGGATTGATGGACTATAGTTTTGTGTCAATTTAACTGGGAGGAAAGAAGTTAGGCCAAAAGTCAGGAATACCGCAAACTCCTCAAACATCTCAACTCCAAAAAATGTTTTTAACAAATACAGTTTGAAAGAGAAGACATTTACTGGTGTCCTTATCTTTTCCATCAGTGTTTTTTTGTGGGTATTCCTGTCAATCTGTTCGTTCATATTTTTATCTATTTGTGACATACTTTCATTTGACTGTAATTCGGGATTAGCCCAAGGAGAGCCACTACAGATACATATTTTATGGAACAGCATTTTTTTTTGGCCGGAGTGTAATTTGTCAACGTTGCATGCTCTTTAAATTGGTTTAAATTGGACATTTGGTGTATGATACATCTTATTATGTATAGATATAAAACATCTCCATGAAGCCAATTGGCGTATTTTCTCAAATGCCACACTTTCCATAATGCAAGTGATGTCTGAAGACCAACAGATGGAGAAAGAGAAAAATCCCCACTCCACTTGATAACGGTGTGTGAGGCACCGCAGTCGGAGTGAGAGAAATGTGCCAAACGTTGTGATTCGCCGTGTTTGAAATGGAGAGTGAAGAATGAGGTGTGGTGTTAGTGTGTGTGACAGCAGATGTTGTTCTCCTGTGGCGCTCTGCTCTCCCATTGTGGCTGGTTATTAATGGCTCCAGATTCATTACAAGCAGCCAGCATGCCCGACACTATTAGTCACACAGTCACTGAGAGACGCACAGACACACATGCACAGACTTTTCCAATAGTTCAGAAACTGTTGTGGTTTTTACTCTGGCTTAAATAACATTTTACCTTTTTGTCCCCCCCCCCCCCTCCTTTTCCTTATTACTTCCTCCTTTCCTTGTTCCCTCAATCCAGAAGACATCTTTATCCTCCAGGCAAAAGACAAGAAGAACCCTCTCATCTACGGCCTGTTTACCACCTCTAGGTATGAGAAAACAAAGACACTTTAGTTACTTTAAATGGCAATTTGAAATGTGTGCACCCTTGTTTAAGAGTTAAAAGTAGCAGTATAACTATGGGTGGGAGGCACTGGGTGTGTCTTTAATTTCCTCTGGGTGGAAAGTTTTCATTCCTTTAGAGATCGCTCATGGGTAAACAAATGAGTTGAATCATGTGTATTGATTAACAACACCAGCTTTTTGTGCACTACAGCAAGCACGTTCTTCCTTTGAGTGTCAACGGAACAACTCTAGATTTCAATAAAATAGAAGAGAAGAGAAGGCGTTTAATTCCCGTCTAAAGGCCTCATAGGTGTAAATGTTTTATGAATATTATTTCCTTAAAATAAACACTCATGGAAGAATTTCATTATTTTAAAAAGAAAACAAACGTTGTTATATTTTGCTATTGCTGTAAACAACTGCATTTATTGTGTCTCGCAAAAACTATTATTTACAAGATTACATTTGAATATATCATGATTCACCCAGTTTTATTGAATAGAGCTTGAACACACCATAATGTAACTCAATGAAACCTCGCTATTCAACCACGCTGTTACCTAACTCTCTTCCTGCCAATTTCCACACGGATTTGCCAACACAATGTAGCATTATCAGGGAAAGGATAACACACACAAACACACACACACAGACACACACTCACTAGCCAATAATGGGTATCAAATATCATAGAAAAAATAGGCATGATTCAACGATCAGTAATTCTTTGTCGGGAGCACCAATAATATACAGAAAAATAAGCACTGGCTGTAATAAAGTGGGGGGAAATATATGAAGTGAGGAAAAGTCCGAGCAAATGTCCAAGGGAGCGACAAACTGCAGTTTCTCATTTCCTCCAAAAACTTACCCACGGCACCACATGCTCTGAAAATAACTCCGTTTCTGAGGCGGACGGCAGAGCTCTACAGTAGCAGCAGATGTGTGACGACATTTGGCACGGCGGAGCAGGGAGTTGGTCTAGCTCAGTTTTGGAAAGTGTCTGGAAACTCAGCGGGGAATGCACACAAATCCAAAGCATCACCCAGGGTGGGGTCCCAACCACAGAACTGTGGGAGCAGAGAGGTCATCCCCTCTGAATGGAAACTCTTCCTGGTTCACTCATGAAAGTCAATAGTGTGGGCTGTGGATCTGTCCACTACTATTTACTTGTGTCATTTAGATTTTCATTTGATCATATCTTCATTCAATATCATTAAAAAATGTAAGAAATTGAAATTACAATTTAGCAGCTGTTTCATTTTCTGGAGTTTCCTGTGTTAATTCACTTTACATACAAATTCACCAAAGGTTTTAAACTTATGTTGAAATAATTTATCGTTTCTGAAGTGCCATTTAGCAACGCACTCAACTCCATCCCAGCAACGAGGTTTCTGATTTATGTAGCCGAGATGGTCCTCATCGTGACCTCTGACCTCAGAGAACTTCCCTCCAGAGAAAGATTTGACCAAACGTTAGTGTGTGTTATCCATCTGAGCTGAAGGAAACCACCCTGATGCATCCGCTGTGGGGGAACCAGCGGATTCATCCAAGCTGGGTTGGACTACATTCTGTCAACTGATGCATTAAAGCTGAAAAGCCACAATGACTCACAGCTCTACATACTGTACATGCTCAGGTTATGTTTTGATTCATGCACGCTGGAGGAATAATGGATGGAAAGGCAATATAAGTCTGTGATAAAAGAGACTCCCATGTCTTTCTGGTCTGTCCTTAGTGACATCCTGAACGGTTCAGCAGTGTGCGTTTACCGGATGGAAGATGTGGTTCGAGCTTTCAAGGGAAACTTCCTTCATAAGGAGGGACCTCAGTACAAGTGGGCAGAGTTCACAGGCAAGGTGCCCTACCCGCGACCAGGAACTGTGAGTTACCCAAGCAACTGTTTTGATGTTGAATTGCACCCCATGTATTCTCAGTCTCTTCCAGACATTCTGATTCTGACTCTGACTCTGTTTCTCTCTCTCTCTCTCTCTCGCTCTCTCTCTCTCTCAGTGTCCCAGCAGCACGTATGGAAGTTACAGCTCGACCAGAGAATATCCTGATGACGTCATCTTCTTCAGCAGGACTCACCCGCTGCTGCAGGTTCAGCTGATATTTCACTTTATTTTAATTACATCAATTTAATTTAATTAGACTCTGACATTTTTCCCACTGGGTCGAGCATGCTTTACCTATGTTTTTGTCCCAGTTCTCAAGTGAGATAAAGAAATTAAAGTAGACGACAGTCCAACACCGATGAACATACTGAAACAAAAACACGATCAAATATATCACGTTGTTCATAAACAAGATACAACTGTTACACTGTTTTAGGAAAATGTGCTGCCGCTGGGAGAGCGCCCCCTTTTGGTGAGAGTGGGTGTTCACTATAAATTCAGCAAACTGCTGGTGGACAGAGTGGAGGCCGTGGACAGCACCTACGATGTCCTGTTCATCGGCACAGGTAGAGTCTTTGAGGGTGAAGGACTGTGTGCTTGGCATTTTAACCCTAATGTATATGTTTTGGGGGTTTTGTCTCGCAATAAACATTTAGTTTTTTCTTATTCTGTAGACTCGGGCCTTGTGATTAAGGCCATCCATCTGCCCAGAGAACATGGGCAGAGTCAGGAGGTCACTCTGGAGCAGCTGCAGGTCTTCCGGGTAAAGAAAACTCTTTGTGTACAAAAAAAACTATGTAATCTACATACAAAGGATTTTGCATTCACATTAAATGTAATCCAAAATGCTCAAACACATTTTGCATGAATTCTACAGCTGCACATAGTTATCATGTCAGACTGTAAAAAAACACACTGTTAACAGTTCAGCTCAATATTAATTCCACAGGAGGCTCAAGTTCAAGTAAAAACTCTTGACAGATGAGTTTGTGATTTCTTTGTCTGATCAAAGTTTAAGTTAGTTTTTTCTGCTGTGTGTGCTTTGTAAAACCCTTTTCAAGGGATACAAATGAATACCAGACTATGAGATCAGTTCTCTAAATTGTTTTACACGGTTTACAATTATTGTGGTTTTCAGCCGCACCCAAAGAGTTTAAGACAAATGATTTTTTCCTGAGCAATTCATTTAATAAGTTAGTTGACCCTTTCTTTTATCCAGCTGTTTGTCTGTTTTGTCTCTCTAGTGCAACAATTCATTTTTTTTTGTTTGTCTCAATTTCAACTTGCTTTCTTTTCTGTTTCTCACAGCACAAATCACCTGTGACAGCCATGACACTGTCAAAGAAAAAGGTAAGAGATGAGAGAGAGAGAGACAGAAAGTCACTGTCAAACTTTCTAACTCCCCTACACTCACACTCACAGGAACATGCACAACATCACACTTATCACTCATCTCTCCACCTTGCATCTCCGAGGACAGCTTCATCACCAGTTGCTATGGTTACTCTACCTCAGTCGGTTCAGTAATGAAGAGATGCCAAACAAACACACACACACACACACACACATACATGCACACACACACACACACAGACAGACACAGAAATATACTTTGCATTATTCAAGTAGTCCAGGTTTCACGAAATATAAATCTGAAGCTGGTACGCACACATCAAGATATTAAAAAGCAAGCATTGCCATGTATTTCTTTCTGAAGCTTTCAAACATACACACACACACACACACACACATATATACACACATACACACACACTCCCTGTGGCCACACAATGACATTGTTACAGTGTGAGTTGGATGTGTGAATCAGAGAGTGACAGCGCATCTGGTTTAGTGGTTGTCTGTCAATCCATTTCACAGTTTTTCGGACACAAATAGAATGCCCTCTTTCTCTTTTGGCTTTCCTTCATTTATTACTCTTCCTCTTCCCCTACCATTCTTCACTCCTCCTGCTTTCTCCTCCCTCTCTGTTTCATCCCCCTCCTCATTTCCTCCTCCTCCAGCAGTGGTTGTTTGTTGGCTCCAGGGAGGGCGTGTCCCAGCTGGCTCTATACCAGTGTGAGCTGTACGGCCAGGCCTGCGCTGAGTGCTGCCTAGCCAGAGATCCCTACTGCACCTGGGACGGACACGCCTGCAGCCCTTACATGCCCACCGTGCGCAGGTAACCATGACGAATCAGAACACTAATCTGGCCATGTTGGATATCTTTTACAAGTATATATTGTTTCACCTCTAAAGACTGAATAGCAAAGGAAAAACACATGGAATCGATCTTCTCAAATCAGATCTAAACCACATTTGTTGATACTTTTGAAAAGTAATCTTTTTGATTTGACCAACATGTGGTTCCCTTGCATATGACAAATGGATATATTTCAACTAAACTTTCAAATGTTTATGGTGATGCCCTGCCCTCTCCTATAGTCATCACCATCAGCCAAAATTGTCACTTTACACACACAAAATCCAATAATGTTTCTTACTGTAATTTGATGTCTTCTTCTCCACAGAAGGAACGCTCGTCACTTAGGGGAGGATGAGGATCCACTGACTCAGTGTGTCAGACAAGGAGGTGAGGAGCTAATATTTATATTTTAGCTTTACACTAATAATGTTTCAGCTGCAGTAAGATACATTTAGGTGAAACTAGTAACAGCCTTCTAGTCAGATTTCTTTATATGGCCCAAAATAACAAATATATTATTGGATATGCGATGAGGGAGCTTTACAATCTGCACATCATGCCACTCCCCTCCGTCATTGGAACCTCCAGATAAACTCCACAAATGAGTAAAACGCACTAACAGTAAATGCAATGTAAATATATTTTGTAAAATAGGCAGAAATACAAAATCTGTGACGAGTTGGTAAAAAACGTTGTTCTCTGCTTAACAAAAAAAAAAGAACTAAAACAGATCTCTAACCAGTCATATCTTTCGTTCGATGTCATTCAGCCGGGCTGCAGGTGGAGGCGGAACAGAGAATGATGATGGTTGCCGAGGGCAACAGCACCTACTTGGAGTGTCTGCCCCGATCCAGACACGCTGCTGTTACCTGGTACAAACAGGTTGGAGAGAACAGTCCTGAACTCAACCAGGTACACACACCACAGACACACGCACGCAAACACACACACACACACACACACACACACACACACACACTTTTAAGAATTTGTGTTTTTAGAATAATCTGTGTTTTTAGAATGTTCAATGTTTTTAGAATAATCTGTGTTTTTAGAATGTTCAATGTTTTTAGAATGTTCAGTGTTTTTAGAATGTTCAATGTTTTTAGAATGTTCAGTGTTTTTAGAATGTTCAGTGTTTTTAGAATGTTCAATGTTTTTAGAATGTTCAGTGTTTTTAGAATGTTCAGTGTTTTTAGAATGTTCAATGTTTTTAGAATAATCTGTGTTTTTAGAATGTTCAATGTTTTTAGAATGTTCAGTGTTTTTAGAATGTTCAATGTTTTTAGAATGTTCAGTGTTTTTAGAATGTTCAATGTTTTTAGAATGTTCAGTGTTTTTAGAATGTTCAATGTTTTTAGAATAATCTGTGTTTTTAGAATGTTCAATGTTTTTAGAATAATCTGTGTTTTTAGAATGTTCAATGTTTTTAGAATGTTCAGTGTTTTTTTAACAAATTTCCCCTTTGGTATTAATAAAGTATCTATCTATCTATCTATCTATCTATCTATCTACTTAATTACTTAATTATAAGTGCATCTGGCATCACTTTCTTCAAATACAGCGACAATAATTGCAAAGACAGAGCAGAGTACCTTGCAAGTGTACAATTTTTGTTTTTGGCATCAGTGTCATCCACAAGCACCTCATCAATAATTCATGACATTAGCCAGACTGCCAAATACACAACGCAAGTACTGAGCACTCATTTGATCCCTCTCTTTCTTTCTCTCTCCAGGTGGTAACAGGTGACCAGCTCGTGGTGATCGAGCGGGGCGTCCTGATTCGTCAAGCTGAGCTGTCTCACGGTGGCGTCTACCACTGCCAGGTGGAGGAGCATGGCTACCACTGGACCGCCGTCACTGTCCGCCTCGCTGTCTGGAGCCCCTCAGCCAATCGCCTGCTTGCTTCCTGGTCCGCCTCATCTTATCAGAGCGCAGGATCCAAGCCCTGGTACGAGGACGTGATGGCGCTGATTCACCCTGGAAACCTCGGCCAACACTGTCGGGCCCTCGGATACCGCCCCCCACGCAACCACCGTCGTCATGGTGATATCATGGCGGAGCCTAACAAGGAGAAAGAGAGGGGGCAAAGGCATAAGCACGGGGGAGGTAGAGGCGATGGGGGAGGAGGAGGAGGAGGAGGGAGGGCAGTGGGGAGGAAGAGCAGGAGCAAGCCGCAACAGAGGGCACCGAGGAGCGCTTGAAAGTGTAGTGGAACAGGAGGGCAAATGTTCAGTGACTTAAACCCACACACACACATACACACACACACACACACACTTATGTTAACGTCCACATTAAGACACACAAATGTGCACCCACACACACTTAACTTATACACTGAGAAACACACATACTGTATCTACAGAGACTATGACATGCGCATGCACTTATCTACAAACAAAAAAGGCATCCTTTCATTATAGTGACCAACTTTCAAACTAAGCTACATATAAACAAACTGAAGTATGTACAGGAGGATGTGAAGAAAGAAGAAAAAAGACAAAAGACTTGTGAATAAAAAGGAAAAAGTAGAACCCCTTAGGCTGCGTAGTATGTTGAATGAAGGATGAATGGCACGTCCAGATCACTCAGTTTAACTGACTCTGTGTCGTGACAAGGACATGGGAAAGGATGCTTTGGATTTGGAGCTTCTTCAGATAGAAAAAGAGACCGAAAGTAAATACTCAGCATTTGAAAAATCACCCAACCCCTCTGAAATTAGTGCTGCCTTAAAGGACCATACTGGTGACTTTTTATGTTTTTGCCCATTGATTATAAAACACATACACACTGCCAATTATTCTCTAAAGCAGAACAGATGTGTTATGATTGATTTCGTACCTTCCAGGCAGACACTGGTTTCCATCAAATCCAGTGCGCTTTGAAAACCATCTTACAGAAACATCTTAAATGCTTCCGAATGCAGAGCTATGTTATTGCATTGTCCAAACTTCACTGTGTTGAGTTTAAATTTCAAGGACACCCCATCTTTCGCTTTCAAAAGATTGTCGATCAACTGCTCAAAAGATTTTGATTGACAAGCAATGTCAGTGGAAAGTCAAAGGGAGAAGACAAAGAAGCAAACATGGCGGCGGTTCACTTTCGGAGAACACGTCCTTGAACACATCCGCTGAGGCTTTACTTTGAACAGTTTCAGCATAACAGCTAAACTAAGACGTAGAAGTTAAAAAAATAATATTCTCTGTGTGTTTTAATAATCAGCAGTGATTGTTAAAGGGTTTTGAGAAGGTCATTGTTTACTCTAGATTGTGAATAGCAGTAAATAGCACTGATGAGCATTCTACATCCTTTTCCCTAAATGCATATAAACCCACTCTTTCTTCAGATTGGTGTTCTCTGACCGCAAAATGACGGACCGTGACCACAAATATAGAAGGCAGATAAAAACAGAGAGCTTTGATGAGGTTACGGATCTACTTTCCCAGGATGTTGCACACTGCAGGAGATGTTTTCATTATGCTCTCCTCAAGGTTCAGAAATGTTAGCTGGTAATGTACAACCACAAATCTGGAACAGCCAAGCAACAGAGAGCTTAGTATAGGTGTGGGGGGAAAAGTGAACAGAAATGAAGACACCAGTGTGTTTTATAAGGTCAGAAAAATAATCCTAATGCAAATGTTGGTTTAGTTTGCCTGAAGTCCTACATGGGTACAGTGTATAGATTTAGAAAATAATGTTTATTGTTAGGTAGGAGAGAAAAGACACATCTGCACATCAACTCTAATAAACAAATGTTGTTTTTGCTTCATGAGTTTCTGGGGAAAGAAATGTTTCGCTGCTATTAGATGAGGTACAATCAAGCCTCTCCAGTAACTACAAAAGAAAAAAATCCTTCTTCCTCCTGACATTGAATAATGAATCAATTTTAAGGACATTACGACATTTGTGGCAAAACACAGATATTTGAATTGGAAGTTTCTAGCAAGTGGAGACTTTTAGAGGCTCTGTATCTATTGGACAAACAATTAGTTTTTACTGTAATATCAAAAATATTGTTAGTAGTGTTTGATGAGACACGGACAAAGAGGCCCGAAGTGTGAACAAGAGACTCTGTACAGATCTTGCATGTTTTTCAACCTATGGTTCATCACCCTGAATGGGCCAATGGTGTCTTTGAATAGGTTGCAGCTCCACTAAAGAAGTGGAGTAATATATTGCTGGTCCCGTAGCTCCAACTGGTCATAAAATCTGGCTGTAAATTATACAGCAGGCCCGATGTATAATAAAGAACCCTTTATTATACAAGGTTGGAACTTGAGAAAGTGCTAAAGGACTGGCGTCGAGTGGACGCTGACGTTTGGGATTTTAGCAACTTCAGTGACTTTGCAAGGCAGTTAATTGTGATTTGTTCTTCATGTTAAATCTACACAACTTGTTCCACCTCTATTTGACGTTCTTCTCAGTGGTATTTATTTGTTTAGTCTGGAGTGAAACTGCTTGCTTCAGAAGTTGGGAGGTTGGATTTCTCGGGGAATACCTCAAGATCCCAAATCCACCAATTCAACCTTGATGTCTCACAAACTGGATACTTATTTAATGTTTGTGTTGATCTGTCTTTCTATGTATGTACTGTATGTTTGTATGCCCATACATTGAAGTCTGCAGTCCTTTTTTTTTTCTTTCAAGATGTACAATTGTTAACATCTGCTTCTGTTGATGCACCTTCCCAATCCCACCTGTTGACATTAAGATCAGTCCTTCCAGCTATCACATACATTTTTTGAGGATTTGGCCCATTCCGCCTTTACTTCGGCTCAAAGCAGCGTTTCTGTTTCTCTGACAGTTTCAGTTGTTTTCCAGAACAACAGATACAAAACAAATGCTGAAACAGAACTGATCTGATAGAGCAACAGAGAGAATGGACAAGGGAGAGGAGAAAGCCAGACAGACTCACTCAAATAAAACTTAGGTTTGTTTTGTATGGTTTACTGGACAGTGCATTTACATGGATGGATTAGTCCAATAACAACAGCCTCTCACATTTTCATATATTTAATTTCATCCCACAATGATGTTGCTGAGCATGCAATTCCGGCTACAGTAGAGTAAATATACCCTGCTGGGTCTTGTAGGATCTTAACCCCTTTGCATTGCTGGTTGTATTGCATTTATGGATGTGTGTGCTTGTAAAATATGGATCTGTCTGTGTTGCGTGTGTTGTGTGTGTGTGTGTGTGTGTGTGTGTGTGTGTGTGTGTGTGTGTGTGTGTGTGTGTGTGTGTGATATGAGTGGGATCACAGTGAGAGGAGCTGAATCTAAGGTTCAGAGGCCAAGCCAGTAATTCTACCAAACGAGTAACTCAGCAATGGATTGTAGACACTTTTGAGGCTGTAAGAAAAATAAACCAGACCGATAGAGCAGAGAGAGCCCGCAGAGGATTAACTTGGGCTTGGCTCCTTGGCTTTGGCCACATGAAAGAGCTAACCAGCGCTGAGCTACTTCTGAATGTGTGTGTTTGAGTAAAGAGAGAGAGAGAGAGAGAGAGAGAGAGAGAGAGAGAGAGTTTAAATGGGAGTGTTGAATGTTGAAAGTGTACAAGTGTTAGGTACAGCCGCTCCTCAAAAATGAAAGGGTGAGAGGGTGATGCTGGCACTCAAAACAACATATCCCATCAAGTCCTATAGCCATTAGCACAAAGCCTCATGGAAGCAGTGTAGTAATAATCAAATACACTAGCTATTGTACCATCCAGTCCAGCTGTAAATACAAATAGCCTCAAGGAAAAGTTCAACATTTTGGTAAATATAGTTGAAGATGAGTAGACTGATGCCCTTCTTCTATTTTGTCTTGGCTCTCACTTAACATGCAGAAAATTCAACAACCTGAAGAATATGAAAAAAGCTTGTGGATGTTATGTGTATATGAGCGTGCAATGTGTGTATACGTGCATCCAGCTCCACAGGATTAGGAGGCAGGATTCCTACAAGACATTTTAATGGCGAAGCATTGCGTCCGTTGTGCTTCCCTCAAAGACATTGTTGCAGAGCTGCTCCTCGTTCATTACAACGGCCTCTTGTGTTTTACTCTTTATTACTGTAATTACATCTCGGTGTCAATATTCATCCCTTGTGATTATCCTGAACGATTTCTTTGCAGACGGAATGAAATGGTCTTCAACTGATCTCCTCTGATGTGCCGGGACTTTGTTTTTCTTTCTTTTTGTAGATATGTATAAAGGTCTGCTTTTAATTGAGTATGTTTGTGTTTTGTGGTCTTTTTGTACCAATCAGAAATATAGATACTGAACCACACAGAAACACATATGTACCGTACATAACATACAGGTGAAGATATGCGGCCCATTCTCAGGTAACGGAAACACAACGGTTCTTATTTGCAAAAGAAAAAAATACTTATTGATACTGGACTACTGAGCCAAATTCACAAAGGTGTACACAAATATTTCTATTACCTTTTTTGTTTTTACATTTTATTGTTCTGTTGAGTCATGAGCCTTTGTGCTTTAAACACTGTAAAGTCAGTCAAGGTTGAACATTCAACTAATTTAATCCCAGATAATGTGAACCCCTCTCATCCTGTATTCAGGGCCCAAGGCGGCTCCTCTCTGTTTATAAAAAGGCAACATCTTTTAAAGTCATTGCTCTCAGCAAAGTAAACCAGCTCACAGCATACACACAGTTGTTTCACAGGGATTTGATTCTATTCCAGCGCTGTTATTTCTCAGGCACACGGTCCATCACCAAACCACCATCCATCCCTGCCAAAGTCACCACATATAGTACTTTTACATTTAATGTTCAACAACTGGTATGTTCTGCTGAGTAATCGTCTGGATGAAAGATGCCTGCCAATCGAGCTGGATAATAAACCTCCCCTTCAGTTGTTTTTCCAAACTCTTGTGGTGGTATCGAGGGGCTCAGCGGTGCATCATTGTTTTCTGCTGTTTGTTTATAATGTCTATAAACTTGACTTGCTCCGGTCAACTATGTGCAACTGCGGCATCACATTTAAATTACTTTGAAATCATGGACAGGAATCTCCTTGAGGAAATGACTGGACTGAGCTCCAGTTTGAGAAACAGGATATCACAGCAAAACAGAAAACCATGCATTAAAAAGAAACGAGAGTATTGCGGTGCTGTATTTTGTTAGGAATGAGACATTCTTTCCTTACTGCATCTTACAAGCCTCTGCTGTCTGACAAAGTAAAGATGTGATAATTACAGTATTTTGAACAGACTTTGATCTAAATTGCCTGTACCTAGCCTAGATTATTTTTCCATAAATACGCTTTTTAACTAATTGGTGTCAATTTACCCTCTGAGGCTATGATGAATAGGAGAGGATTATTAGAAAATGCTATTTTGCTTTTGGTACAATGAAAACTTTTACTTATTGCTGATTAGTCGGCATCCATCCATCTTTTCACAGGTTTATCACAGAGACGTAGAGAGAAACATTTAGATGTTTGTGTGTGTACTGAGAGGTCATTTATTTAGTTCTCTTGCTTCCCTGGACACGTATATAATCAGTCCTGTGACAGTGTGGTTACCTTCAGAGCTACTGCATGTTTTCTTGACTCTAGGGATGTCAGTGTTGGTCGGTCAGTTCGCCACCTTGGTCTAGACTGAAACAGCTGGATCGATCGCCATGACGGTCGGTACAGACGTTCATGGTCTTCAGAGGATGAATCATGACGACATTGGTGATACTCTGACTTGGCTTCAACATCTTTCTTTGTCCATTACTTTAGTTTTCGACCAAATACCTAGAAGATCAATGGCATTGCCATCAGCTAGTTAGCAAACGTTAGCATGCTAGCATGTTAAACTAAGATGAGTTTTAATGACAAAGTAAACAGTGTGTTTACTTTGTCAATGTGAACATGTTCATAAAAGCCTCACCAAGCTGCTAACCTGACTGTATCACTTGAGCTCACCACGTTTAAAACAGATGACCACGGTCAAACTGGGCAGAAATAGTTTGATTCCCAATCTGAATAAATCCTCTCTACATTGTTACTAATACTGCTGGGATTAGTCACACAATGTCTGGGTCGGGGTGTTGCGATATACTAGTATTGACAATAACTGTATAATATTGATATCTTTTTTATAATAACCATGATAATATCCCTCACTACACTCCTACATTGAGTGTAATGCATTGGCCAAAAACAAGTAAAAAGATAAAGATGAATTTGACTGATATTTCCTTTTCTTTTTTCTATAAATATCACAATAATACCATCATAGTGAATTCCTTCAGCCGTGATTATCGTGTTGTGATTACAGCCCTGGTCTGACAACAGCCGTGGGGGATTAGGGCGTGAATGTAGATGGGAACAATTACAAAGCAAAGCTTGTTTGCACATTTCTACACCAATCTTGCACCTTCTGAAGATGGTAAAGCGGTGATTCAAACCATAAAGTCCAATAGCAGATTTGTACAAATTAAAATGAAAAAAACAGAGAGTTCTGGCATTCACAATTTTACGGCAATCCACAGCCACAATTTCAACAGTTGCCTTCAGACGTGTATTCCTGTGACAAAATGATAGATTCACAACAACTAGATTGTACAGACGTGACGACTCAGAGTTGATTTATATTTATTGGCATTTTCCGTTCCCGCCAAAGGACTCAATAAAAACCTACAGCATGGTTGGAATATGCACTAGACAACACTTCAGTATAGGAAACAAGCAGTCAGGAGGAGATGCTTTTGGCATTTGTCACACAGTGACTCATTTACCCATATTACATTTTTCCCCAGTGCTCAGTTGACCAGAAAGTCTTATTTTCACCACTTTGCTCATAAAAAGTGCCTTTTGGGTGTAATGAGAGTTGTGTGCAGTTCACCACAGTATCCCTTTCAGTGCCGTTCTCATGCTGGATGAAAGTGTCAGCTCATGCTTAAGATTCAATTTTACAGCTAACTGCCTCTGACGGTTTTCTGTGAATCTCAAACTAATTCCACTCGACATTTAAGGAATTCATGGTGGCTGAAGATACACATTTTCCACAGACGTCTCTATTTGATGATGTCCTTTCCTCTGACTTGTCATCATATATCTTCTGGTTGAGCAGACTTGATGAATATTTTTTTTTTCTACACCAGCCCCGTCAACCTTTGAAAAAGTCATTGCAATTTCCTTTTAAAACCCACAATTTCCCCTATGACAATAATAATAGAATGTAAAGATGTTCTTGATTTTGGAAAACAATGCAACACATGGCACTTTGTCTAAAGAAAACAAGTTATGCTTGAATGTTGACCTATAGCATTTAACACAAAAAAGATTGTTTCTGAGTTCAGAGTGTGGTCTCTTCTTTCTGCGATATACTGTAACCCTTTGTCTGCAGCTTAAGGGCAACTTCCTGGTGTCACCAGGTGATGAGTAGCATGTGAATGCATCTTTAGTTCTGGTCTCTATGAGTTTAAGTCTCATTTGGGGACGAGAAGGTTAATATCAGGTCTGACCTGCCCCTGAACTGGGATGCAATTCATATTTTTCAATTCACTGGAATATGATTTATGGGCCCTCGCTGTCATTTCGGCTGCGAATGTCTCCAGCTTTTATGATGGAAAACACACACTTTCAATTAGCTTTGTGTGCCTCATTTTCTTAACTGTTAACTTTCTTGTGGCAGTTACATGTCTGTTAAAGAATGGTTCTCTCTGACACTGATCTCCTTACAATGAAAAGTAAATTATGATGAAGGTCATGGTGGTTATTGGGTGTTCTATTGGAAATCTCTGGAAGCCATTGGCTTATTTCAGAGGTCTTAGGTAATGTCTCAAGCTTTGATGTTTGACACAAAAGGAGAAGGAATAAATGGAATAAAACCACCAAATCACCACCAAGAGAGAGGGAGCAGCTGGCCTGGATGGATGAGGCCGGATTAGATGTTTTACAAGATCTTAAGATGTGGTGACAGTGTGGTTTACAAACCCTCTCTCCTCCTGTGCAGCAGTGTTTGTCATTGCTGGCCACATTCAAGGGTTTAAAAAGCCACAGCCGCTGGCACGACATCCATTGTGGAAGAAAACAGGAGAAACGAGGTCTTCTCATTATTTAAACCTCCTCTCCAGTCTGATCACCATCAATTTAAATAATTGCAAACACATTTCTTAAATGCATCAATGGTTTATGAGGCAAAACAAGAACAGCCGTTTTCAGCTAACTCGAACAGACACAACTGTGTGACATTTGTTTGTCCTGTTGCAAACTGGAAACTTCTTTTAATGAGGACAGGTGATCAGTGATCAGACACCTGTTTGGAAGACAATACAGCATGATGTCACAAGAAGGGATAACAAGTATACCATTATGATTCTTAACATTTTACATTCTGAGAAATTTGACTAGTCTTTTTATGCAGTACGCTTTTGCTTCAAGTGTAAATTCTGTTATCAGTGAATGTTTGTTTTGCATAGTCATCATACCTCCTAAAAACCACGCACCTGGTCACCAAGCATTGGATTTGAGCACAAGACTGCTATGTGTTGTGATGTGCCATATAATTAGAGATACAATTAGTTTTCCGAGAGACTGCTATACAGTACGCAATAAACACTTTGCACTCTAAGTTTTCTGATGCTCAGATGAAATACTGACATTTTAACAAGCATTCATATTTCATTTTGTGTGCAATACAATTCATGTGTTGATTGTTTACTGCCCTCACCAGGAGGTCAGAGGTCAGACCTCGAGGACGCATTGCTTCGATACATTTTTTATTTCGAAATCACCAATATGCAACTACTAATCTTGGGGAAGTTATTTCTTGAGGGACTGTGGTGTTTGTCTCCATCTGTAGGAGAACGGAGACGCGTGCAGGATGAACCGTGATGGAATGGAGAGAGACAAATAAACTCACAGCTAAGATATGCAGGAGTTAAATGCCGTGGACCACCTGCTCCAAGGGATGTACTAATGGTATGGAGGTTGCACAACTGTTCTGCCAAGTCAGTTATGATGGCCTGGTCAACGATGCATTTATTTAACTTCAATGTTGAATCCAGTATGTTTATGACAACAGCAACAGATGTGGCTGTTGAGATGAAGTGAAGGTCTTCAACCAAGGCATCAATGCACTTCACTGAGGCAATATAGATGCTTTCTAGCTTCAGCAGAAGTAAACTAATTATGCGAAGAACTAAAGTCAGATGCACTTTCCTGATCACAATCCATCTACACGAATGCCCTCACCATCACAGCCTCTGATAAATCAGAATGGTCAACACAACAGTCTGATTTGGGCGAAGAGTTTCTTCAGCTGCATGGTATCTGGACAAATGTGTGTGAAGGGCGCTCTGCGTTTTAAATGAGTAAGGGCAACTGTCATTTAGACATGGCTGGGATTGTCCACGACCAAGTGATGTGTGTATAGTCTGTAATGCTTTAGTAGACTCAGATCTTACACTGCCATCGTATAGGCCATCCTGTAATGTGTTAATATCTTTTATCTGGTGCATACAGATTAACATCCAGAGAGACAGATTTACTGTAAGTACCATTTTATCCCCTGTGAGACCCGACAATGAGGCAGGCAGTAAAAACAACACAAAACAGCTTTTCAAATACAATAATTTATTAGAGCATCTTTAAATTCAGATATAAAACATTTTCTGATTTTTCAGTCATCATCAGTCATCATCAATGGCAAGATCAGTCTCTGGTGCGGCCGCCGGTAGCTGACCAGATCGCCTAAGTGAGTACAATGAATGGGGAGCAATGAAAGACAATGATGCAAAGTAAGATAAATACTAAGCTCAATATGTCATACTCTTATCATGAACGATACTGTAAGTCAACTGGCATAGGCATACTTTGAGTTCATTTACATCGGAAGGGAGAAATATCCTATTAGATCATTAAAATGAATTGAACATGTTGGGTCTCGATGGCAACACACTTATTTTAATTTTCTAAAAACACAACCTTGGACATGAGTTGTTGCTAGCCGTTCCTCGGAAGCCCCTGAGCAGCCGTGAGGCTGGGTAACTGTTAGAAGGAAGGAAGTCTAAGCAGAAGCACATGTGCACCACCAACCTCTTCATGTTTATAACCCACTCAGCGACACACCCGCTGAGAAACCAACTCTGGTTATCGGCAGCTCCATAGTGAAGATAGCGATGCCAGGTACCACAGTCAAATGTATTCCGGGGGCCAGAGCGGACGATGTTGAATCCTATTTAAAACTGCTGGCTAAAGATAAACGTAAATACAGTAAGATTGTAGTACACGTCAGCGGTAGTGACTCCGAAATTCGCCACTCGGAGGTCACTAAAGTTAATCTGGAATTGGTGTGTACATATACGCCAAAAACCTTTCGGACTCCATTGTTTTCTCTGGCCCTCTCCCCAATGATGTCATCATTCCACCGCTTGTTGTCCAGCAAACAATGTGGGCTTCGTAGACCTGATCTGATGAGGAGAGATGGCATTCATCCTACTTTGGATGGAGCAGGTCTCATTTCTGTAAATATGACCAAGTTGATTAAAGGACAACCATGACAACCAGAGTTCAGACCAGTAAGCAGTAGCAGAGTTGTGGTCTTACACCCTTCTCTGCACTTCCATTCGAGCAGTTACCCACCCTTAACCTTAACTCTATAGAGACTGTGTCTGTCCCACGGCCACTTAAATTAATTAAATCAAATGTCACCAGAAGAGGAGTTATACAAAATAACCTCATAATTAACACCACTATTGCAACAGTACAACAAAACAGGATAATTAAATGTGGACTCCTAAATATTAGATCTCTGTCATCTAAAGCTGTATTAGTAGATGATTTAATATCAGACAATCACATTGATGTATTCTGTCTTACTGAAACTTGGCTGAGTCATGAAGAATATGTCAGCCTAAATGAATCAATTCCTCAAAGTCATATTAACACTCACATTCCTCGAGGCACCGGCCGAGGAGGTGGAGTAGCCATCTTTGACTCAAGCCAATTAATAAATCCTAAACCTAAATGAAACTACAACTCATTTGAAAGCCTTGTTCTTAATCTTTAACATCCAACCTGGAAAACAATACAGCCAATTATATGTGTTATAGTGTCCCTATTCAGAATTTCTATCTGATTTTCTGAGTCCTTAAAACTGATACGGTTATTATTGTAGATAATAATTGTGTGATTACTCTCTGACTCTGTCAGTAAGTACCTATCAGTGAGTCTTTGTCAGTCATTGTCATTCAGTCACAGTCAGTCAAGTCAGTCTGTCAGTCAGTCACAGTTTGTTCTGTTTTTTGATACGAATGAACTGTATTTATTTATCAATGTATTTGTTTTACTTTTTTCAATAAGTCTGTGACATACTGCTGTAGACCGGTGCTGTCACCATTAACATTCAAAGAAAAAGATTGTATTAAATTATCATTATTTAGCTAGAAACGCTTTTATTTCTGCAAGGCGGAACTCTCCTGTTGAGATTCGCGGGGAAGGATTTTCTTGTCGGACTCGGTTGTCACCTACATTTTTTTGAACAGGACTTACACTTGTGAGTGTTTTCTTCGTTAAATGTAAGCTACGCGGTTCTATTGTATGCCTTTATCAATAGATATGTAACATGTTTCACATACAATGACCATGTGTCGTGTAACAGTGGGAGACAATAAGAGGCGAGTTGTGACTCGAAGGCCCGGACGTTAGCTGCGCGGACACCGTTCAACAACATGTCGGTTAAGCTAAGAGGCTAAAGACGAGAGGACGTCAACTTCCTCCAGGTTCACGGGCTGTTAACAACGTCTCTTTCGTTTCTGTGTTCCCGTTCGTTCCTCTGTTATGCCACGTCGTCACTGTCCATGGACGTCTCATCAACCTGCACAGGCGTTGTTTGTTAAAAGTCGCGAGAATATAATGCTATGTAAGCTAGCACTAAGTTAGTTAACGTTAATTGTAGAAGCTAAGAAGAAGCCAAGCAACCTAATATTACGTCATGTCACACTGAACCACACAGTGGGTCCAAATAACAGCTGCTGTTACGAATAAATAAATACTATTAAATTAATATTAGGGTGGTTCCATTGTTTGCTTGAGTTACAGTCTTCATTTAAACACAGCTACGGCGAGGGTTGAGATATCTAGATGGGATAAACAAGTGGCATGTCAAATATTGCACTACAGTATTTACATGTTCAATCTATTTAGCTCCTAGTCCTCACCACCAGTCTCTCCTCATAATATATTGTTCCGTATATTTGTTCCACTTTCCACAACACTTTCCTTGCGTCATGCGGGAGACCAAGAGCCTTTGAATACAAGTAAAGGTCTGTAAGCAGAGGGGCTGGGAACGTTTTCAAGATATGATGTAACCTGAGCGGTAATACACATGTGTCAACCACCGTAGGATAGGATATTACTTTATTCATCCCCAGGGGGACATTTAGTGACGCAGCAGCAAACATGTTTACATATATCCAATACAATAAAAATAAATAAATGTTGTGCCATACAAGTTACAGTGGCAGCACTCTCTTTTTATATCTCAGACCATTGTTGGCTATGTTGAAAATCAGTCAGCAGGACTACTTATTTACTAACTAATGAGTACCAATAGAAATTTGTCCGTACCATTTCAAGAATGAAAACTGTTCTGATCTGACTATATTTGATTGAGGTAAAGTTCTTATTTTAGCACCTATAAATTCATTGAGTAAAATGGGTTAAAATTGTTTGTTTTCCCCTAAACAAAATTATGAAAAAAACATTGTATCAGTATAAAAATAGCACATTGACACTGGTTAGTAATAATGATACCCCAATCAGCCATGGTACATGGTAAAACCCTTTTTGACACTGTAATTGAACTCTTAATATTAAATATGGATTTAAAAAAGTCTCTAACATCCTTTCTTTCTTCACCAGCAGGTGGAGGGATGAGTCTCTCCCCTGGTATTGGCACAGAAGTGCCAGAAACGGCGAACGGGGTTGTGACACCCGTCTCTTCAGAGAACGGCCCTCATGTTCCGGTCTCGGTAAAATGTGGGGGTAGCAGAGTGCCCTGTCCTGTGCAGGCATCGGAGGACAGCGGCCTTGGACACACAGAGAACCACGTACATGCGGAAAACAGAGTTTACGATGGCGAAGGCCACTTGGACACAGAGACGTACAATAATGGTAGAACATCTACTAGTTTATCGCTGCACACTTCTCATATGACGGACGCCCTGCTCCCTGCTGCCTCCTGCACGGGAGACTCAGAAGACTCAGGCTCCAAAGACACAGACATTCACGAGGCCTCTAACAATGCTGAGCCTCCTGATGCAGCTCTGTTGTGGGACCCAGCACAGCAAGCACACTCCAAAGAGTCATCTCAGCGAGGAGGCCCTGCCACTACACAGCCGACGGAGACTTTAGATGGAGACACTGACAGTCGAGATGAGGATGAAGATGGAGAGAAGGAGAAACAGGATGAGGAGGACGATGAGAAAAATGAAAAAAAGTGGATAAATCAGCGTGCAGGAGGCAGAACAGAGGTGGAGGTGAGTGGTACTGTAGGATTATACTCATTTTTATTAGATTATGTGTACCATATAGAGTTGAGGGCATCATAGGATTAAGAGAGAATAACAGATTTAATTTGCACAATCTGAACTGAGTTCAATGCAAGTGAATGTTCTGGAGCCATCTTGACTTAACTTTTAAATCGACTAAACGCTGAGACTTCAGTGTGCTTCAAATGAACTACAACACATTTACCAACTACGTCTAACAACCAAGTTGGTTATCATTGTTTCCAAATGGCTACATTTGAGGAAGAGACAGGAAATGCATCAATTAGAAGGAACCGCTTAAGAACTGGAAGAAAAATGTGTAGCTCTTGGGCTGGTTTCATAATGATTTTGGTCAGCGTGATTTAATAAGCAGTAATGTAACTTCTCTTATTCACTTCCTCTTCTATTCCATTCTCTGTTCACCTCACCCTTCTTTTTAGTCTTCACGACACTACTCCTCCTCAGCCCCTGGTCCCAGCACCTCGTCCTCTTCCTCTCCTCCACCTCCTCTTCTTCCCTCAGACGATATCCCCTGCCCTCCCCACGTCATGGCCCAGGTCTGGGTGCGCAACGTCAGGGGGATGCAGGACAGCAAGAGTCTGGATGAAATCAGCCAAGCTTGTGGAGGTAGGTATCTGTCAAACAGGTTTGATTCTGTGTTCACTGCAGTTAAGCTCGTTCCCATCTCTTTACTTGTATTCTATTTATAAGCACGGGAAAAAAAACTATTTTAGTAACGCAATAAATTAACAGAAATATAGTGGAAATTGTAACTACATTAAGTCGGACTTCCATCTCTTGATAAGTCAGTAATTACTGGGAATATTTTACAACTTTATTCAGCTGCTTTTGGTGTATTCACCACAGGTGGTTCGGGGGCACGGTTAGGGGGCAGAGGTGGCCAGTCAGAGGGCCGGAGGGCCACAATCTCCTCAGCTCTGGAGCTAGAGGGCACAGTCAGCCAGGAGGGTGACCTGACTCACTTCATCACCAAGAACCTGGAGCAGAAAATCAAAATGAGTTCCAAGCCCAGTCTGGACTGCAGTGACTGTGAGTATGGAGCTGAAGGAACCTTCACAAGATAATTTTCAAGCTGATTAAGGGAATTCAGAATGCGCGTGCTTTGAGTGTACATGTATGTACGAGTGTGAATCACTGGCTTGGTCACGCCTGCCGCGCTCACTGCTCTCCTACGGCGGTTACAGCTGATTTGGAAGCATCGGAGAAAGTGAGACTTCATTTCATATGCAGTATATATGTGTTTATTTATTGGTGCGCTTTATGTTATGTTGTGTTGCGTTTGACTTGCCGAAGAAATACGTGCATACAGTATATGTACACATGTAGAGGCAACCCAGTCCCCCAACTATTTATTTTGCCTTGTATGGGGATACATTAAATAGTGATTTTTCTGACCCAAAACTATGTTTCATAAATACGTTTCGTCATCAGCCCCGTATCAGATAGACCTTTCTCGAAAGCCCTGTGTTCATTTGACCCATCCACCACCCTTCCCACATGTTTTTATATGTAGTATTCACTCTTCACTTCGCCTCTCTGGCCGTATTCAGCGCATTTCTTGCTTTGCGTCGAATGCCAACATTTTTTACCTGCCAACTGGGCTGGTAGAAGATGTGCGTAGAGTTACTTTTCTTACACACATTTAAGGGCCAGGAGGCCCAAACAGGCAAACAGTTTTTTCCTCTGCACAGGGAGGTGTCAGAAATGGCATTTCAGCAGGTTAATATCATTTTCACGAGCAGTGGTGCTGGTGCAGGGTGTCTGACTTGAAGTTGAAATTCATAGCCAGCTTTTCCCCCGCAGAGCCTAATAGGCCCAGTCAGTCACCAGCCATCATTTATGCATAACCTTGGTCATGTCTAGCCCATAATAAGTAATGGAAAATCGATGCACTATCTTAAAATCAGATACAGCAAATTCATTTCTGTATTTGACAACTCATGATGAACTGATGGAGGCTTAATATGAATCATCTGCCACCCTGCAGTTTTTCATAATGCAGCAGCTTTGTGTTACCTTGCTCTGGGCAAATTGTACTTTATATATCCTATTTCCTTTAAAAACCTGGACTACCTGGTGGCCGTGATTTATTTTATTACTAATATCCTAATTATCCAAGGATATGTTTTACTCTTCTCAACGGGAGGCCGGCTGGCCTTCTCCGTGCACATTCTTTACACAGCGAACCTGATGCTCACTGTGCCCGGTCTCCCTGCGGGGAGTGATGACTGGACTGTCCTCAGTGGAAACCTGATTACTGTGGATAGTTTTTGCTCGAACCTCGGCTCATGGTAGACTCACGCGGAAGCTACTAAAACATGACTAAATGTAACGTGCTTAGTTGTGGGGATCGTTAAGTTTAGCTTCAGGGCGTCGGTTAATCATCACTATTTGATGTGCTGGCTGATTCAAGAAAAATGACTGAAACTGATAAGACTGCGGTATCGATTCAATAAAGAGTTCCACCGTGAACTCGTAGCTTTGTTTGAAGAACAGTGCCAAAAATGAACCTAAGGTGTCTTGTTCAAAGAGAGAAGTCGGCTGAAAACTTTAATTATTACCGTTGAGAAAAGTGCTAACTTAATGCAACCAACATACGTTCAACACTAGTGAATAGTCAATATAGGATATACATTGTATGTAATCACCATTTTGCTATGTGCTCAGTCATCTGCTTCACATGAGGGATGGACCAGAACAAACAATGCCAGCAGCAAAAAAACTCAGAACAAATCATCAAAATGTTGTAATATGTTCAATACTTACGTGTTCCTGGCTCATTAAATCCGCCTCACTGCGTGTTTTAACGAGCAGCCCAGACTCAACCTCACAGAAATAGAAACGGGCTAGTTTTCAAACTGGTCACACACACACACAGTTATTTCAGAAATAAAATCATCTCTATAAAATCAGCAGGTTGACAAAGTCCAGCCTGTCCATCAGCAGCCATCTGTTTTGTCAAATCTTCTAAGGGGAGAAGAGCCTGAACCGCTGCCCTTCACCCAGAGGAAAAACCCATCTGTATTCGAGTGTCTGCTGAACTGGTCACTCAATTTAAACAAAGGAACACAGTCAATATGCCCTCGCTGGCAGCTCATTCCCTCTACCTGCTGATTCAATTAGGATAGATGACTCGGGCTTAGTTTAGACTGGGGGGGTTATAACTGAAGTCCTGCTGCAGCCTGACAGGAATCAATTTCAGAGACGGAAACCTGCTTATTTCTTTTACTTCATGATTCAGAGTGTGTGTGTTATTTTAATTAAGTGCTCTAATTTGTTTAAATCTGTGCTGACTGTCTTTTTGTAAGAGCAGTTTAGTTTATTCGTTGATGTCGTCACTGTTAGCTTGTGCTTGCACACGGGTTGTGCCAGTTTGCATCACCCTCTGCCTTTCTCTGACTCCGTGTGTTTGCCCTGAAAGAAAAGAAATCCAAATTTATTGTTACAACCAATGAATCATTTGTCATTCATCAATCGAAAACGTTAACATTAGCTGGCTCCAGCTTCTCAAATGTGAGGATTTGCTGCTTTATTCTGTTCGAAGTCTTTATAGATTTGGTGTTCGAACAAAACAACCTGTTTTGTGTTCTGGGAACTATTTATCGAAAAATCAGTTGAAAACAAGCATTAGTTGCAGCCTTACTTGTGTATATTATCCATTAAATTTCATAATTATTTCTTCCTAGCCGACTGTTCAGGTCCCATCTACCGCAGCCGAGGTTTGTCACGGAGACCAGCCGACATCCCGCCCATTGATCCAACTGTCCTATTGGATCTTCAGAGACACACCCAGGAAGTAGCGCACAGTGTGGAGATGATGATGCGGAGCCTCAATGGAACCATCCAGAATGTGAGTCTAAAAGTCTGTTCGTTTCTGATGCATCGAGTGTTTAGCTTCATCATTCCGTTTCATTCTCTGGTTTCGTCTCTCACACTCACAGACTGTATATTTCTCACCCAAATCTGTTTTTGTGATTGATTGGTCTCTCTGTCCATGATCGTCCAGATGACAGCTCTGAGTGTGGGCTACATCCAGACCTACAGAGACTCCGTTGACAGCTTGGGAGAGTCTGTGGACATGAGTATAAAGGTGACACTGTGTGTGGGTGTGTGCTGGGGTGAGATGTTGTTGGTTTTGTCTGCAACGGTTTCTGGGAAATGTAGGAAATTACAAAACATAAAGAGCAAGTTAAGGGTGCTCCAGAACATGAATTATAAATGTTCACTTAAAAAAAGGGGTGGGGGGCGGGGAGGTATTAAAGATTGAGTTTTTCTTTCACTCTGTCCAAATTTGAATTGTGCTCTCTTTTCTACATCCTCTTGGACACAATATAGTTTAGTAGAAAAAGTTACCAAAAGCTAATCAACTTTTTTTATTAAAAAAAATATTAAAAAGCGACAATGGGCAATGCTATCTTAGTTTTTATTCTTTCCATGTTCCCATCATTTTACATTAAATATATTATATTATTAGCATCCACTCTTTTTATTGTCTGTCTTGGCTGTTTGCTCCCATAGGGCATGTACACTCTGATGGCTCGCTGTGAGGAGTTGGACCGTTCCATGCAGCCCATACACACCCTGGCGGCCCAGATCCGTGACATTAAACGCACCCTAGACGCTCTGGAGGCGATCTGCAAGTAACCCCACCTGTCCGATTTAAAGACACGCCCCCAGCTGTAAAGACCCAACATCAAGCGCATCTCCTGAACAAGGCTGCCTGCAAGTAAACTCACCTTTCTGCAGGTAGCACACACACTGCAGCGAAGATTAAGTGCACCTCTGGATTCCAGGAACTATTGCTACTCGGCATGCTGGATGATTGGCTTTCATAGTCCCGCCGCTTGCTCATGATTCGAAGATGACCGTTTGTTCAGTGAGATTACAAATGAATTTTGATTGAATAAGCTCTCGGAGTTGAGCTTTCTCTTATTATTATTTTCTTTTTTTAAAGCCACCCTGACTTCCTCCTAATGAAGTTGTTGTGAAACTTAATCTCACCAATTAACCTGTTTTGGAGACACTCGGTCAAGTGCCATGAACACACACGCACGCACAGACACGGACACACACATACACACACACATATCCTTGTAGATGCGTTTACAGTCTGAGGAGGAATATTGTGTCATTATCCGTCCAGCCCGCTTTGTTCAGATTGCACTAACCTTTCCTCCACACATGGGGGCGATGTCTCTCTCTCTCGCTTTCTCTCTGCTCTCTTGCTCTCTCTCTCTCTCTCTCTCTCTCTCTCTCTCTCTCTCCCTCGCTCCCCTCTCCCTTCGCTTATGGAGAGGCCAGTATGAACTGATCAGAAGACAGTGACCTTTGCACACGAACAGAAAGTCTATTTTTTAATCTTATGCAACAAAGATCAGATTCCTTTTCACTGCAGACTTAATGAGGAGAGAGGAGCATAATTTCTGTCTCCGTCTGTCTTATTTTAATGTTTATTTATTCAGCTTCCTCAGCATGTTTGCTTTTTCAACGACACTGCAACTGCACTGCTACTCTGTGTCACTGGGAATTAACCAATACAGCCAGAATGTTTTCCACTGAACTGGAGCATTTTTGGAGGTTACGCTCAAACACTGCTTGAGGGTGGTTGTCGAAGGTAATGAAACTGTTTCACTTTTTCGACTCGGATTCTGTCATGATGTTTATCAATTTAAAACTTGCACACTTTATAAATCACAGGTGTGCTTCTGCAACTTAAAGCCACCCCCAGAAAGGTGTCCTACCACCTCACCTTTTGTGCAATCCGAGATGTTTTTGTGCATATAACTGAACAAATATCTTATTGCATTCCACAACAGTTTTCGATGGCATTCAATATTTGAAAGGCTTTGTCCTTATTTCACTTTTAAATGTCATCAATAGAAACATTTGATAAATGTAGCCAACCTGAAGACCTTCATGAAATCTTATTGAAAATCTAAATTAAATTCCAGGGATGCAAGTAGCCAACACACTGCTTTCAGTCATTCTGTAAATGAAAGTCAAACAATTGTGGTTTGCTTCTGCTTTTTCTGACCCGTCACAAAGAAGCAAGAGCTACGTTTCTGTGCAGCATGTCCTCGCTTTTGTTTTCTTCAACATTGAAAGGATTGGACAACTCGTTTCAGCAAAAGAAGAGTCGACATCACTGGAGTCGGGATTCAGCTAACGTGGATTTGTGTCACATTTAATTGAAGTGAGTATTTATTGATTTACTCTTGAGAGAAAAAAAGCCACTGAACTACTGCAGTGTCGCTTGGCTGTTACTTTACCGAGCTAAAGCCATTTGCTGTCATTTACTTGAATAAATGGAGAGACTGTGGTACGTCTGTCATTGCACTGGTGGGTGGCCTTGTAGTAGATCATTGTACTATTACTTTTACATATACCTATTACTGATGGCAACAAACCTGTAGTTTGGTGGATTTGGGGATATTCATCTGCAAACTTCATGAAAGCAATACTGTAAGCAAAGTCAGTCTACATGTTAGCCTTGGTTCTGCATTGTTAAGCGTGTTAATGTGTTTTCACCTCTGAGAAAGATGTTAATGGCTTCACAAAAAGCTCTTCTGGCATTCTGTGTAAAATCTGCTCTTTGTCTCACTGTCGCCTTCCTCAGCCTTGTCGGCAAAGAGGAAGCGCTGCATCTTTTACAACGCGTACATTAAAGAATGGAAAGAGTCTGCTTCCCTTGAAGATACTGAAATATACTCTAACATGTCTGTGGTTGTAAGGATGTTAATGCTCTTTTGCAGATGAAGGTAAATGTCCAGAGTGGGGACATTTAGGAGTCTTAGTAGATTTACAAGGTGAGAAAGGCTCCTTGAGATGAAAGATATGAGAGAAAATCTCCTTGTACATAATGTAAATGTGCAATTAATTCATTTTTTGTTGTACAATCAGATGATGCACCTGTGTAGATATGATCTCTTTCTGTAACTAAAAAAAAACAATTTAGATACCCTTCGTCTTGAGTGTATATTTTAATGAAAAATAATAAATACATTTACATGAGCTGCAAGAATAACTGTTTCCATCTTTTTTTCTAAGTGTAGTGCCTCAAGGAGCACTCAAACCCTTCAGTGCCCAAACCAGTGGATGTGAAAGAAGCCGATATATAAACAACTCTGACTTACAAAAAACATATCCAGGTTTCCTATTGTAGACTGAAGTGCTGTGTTTTCTGAATGTGTGCATTTATAACATATTCTAACCACAATAAGAGTTGAAGGAGGTGAGACCAAAAGGTCTTGTTCACTGCAGATATATTTGACTTGTCACAGCGGTGTTATTAATAGCAGCAACGATGTTTCTGTTTTGTTGTCACAGTGAGCTGTGACAGTGGGCCAGCATGCACAATACCTGAAACTTCAGCAGCTAAATGGAATTCAGCCATCATTCATTTGATTATTTATGCTTGTGCTTTTTCCGCTGAGATATATATATATATATATATATATATATATATATATATATATATATATATATATATATATATATATATAATGTGTCAGAGTTGACACATTCTGTTTGTCTGACATTGCATTAAACATGTGACTCTCCAACGGCTGCTTAACTAACTACTTCAAGATGTATACAAATGACACACTCTGTAAGGCAGATTAAATGACCGGTTCACCCAATTTACAAATAAACAAAAGGTCTCCTGATTTAATATATTGGTCTCTGACATTTCTGCTGCCACACCAATTCAATGAAGGGGAATAGAATATTTAGTTTTGGCTGAACCAGCCTTTTAACCCAACACGTCTACTTAATGGAAAGAGAAACTAATGAGCAAATTAGGCCTTAAAATTATGAAATAATTACTATTTCACAAAGGACTTGTGCAAAGAAAATATAAACCTGCAGGTTATACACACTGCTTTCATACATCTGTGGTGACGGTGTAACGACTGTCTGCCTGACTTGATATCACAATAAGTTGATCTACGTCCCGTCTCTTTTCTCCTGAACGTTTCAACACAGCCTGTAGAACCAGGAAAGAAAGTGACAAGTGTTAGTACCACGACTGTCTCTTGGCACATGATAGGTTTGAAGTTCCAGCTGTGAACATTGTTGTATTTTTTGTTGTATTACAAAGCAGCACACCTGCAGCTAGCAGATATTCATTGTCTTGCTCAAGGGCACTTCAGAAGGGCTCATATTGCATCTATAGCCCAGACCGTCCAGGTGAAGAATGGTTTGTTGTCAATTTAAGGTTCCAGGCAAAGACTTCCGGCCACCAGCAACAGCAGAAAAGTGAAGTTTGCGGCACTCAGTGAATTAGTTCCACTGTCTGTCGTTACTTCCAGTGAAGGCGTTGGGTTTCCGCTTCCAGGTGAACTGCTTCCTCTCAACTCGATCACAGAGGCACCTTTTGTTGTAGAAGTTGCTGTCGTCCCCAATACATCTCCAGCATTTCCTTTTGATGTACCCCCAACGGATGCCCCGTCTTTGGGGGACTGCTGGTCTGAGACGTCCCCGTCTGCCGTCTCGTACCACTGACACTGGAAGTCCTTCTTCCAGACCTCGGCCGGGTCGGGTTCAGCCGACTTAGTGTTCGTGTCCGGCTGATCTGTGGCTTTTGCTGCCTCCTCCTGATATATATATATATAGAACAATTATGTCAACATTAGCAAACATTGCTGCTGTGATATTCACAGGGAACAGTGAAACGTTTTAAGTCTGAAAACTCAAGATTAAAAAGTAAGGTTCAAAATATAAACTTTTCATAATGTTCTGCAGTTGTAGCAATATTCAGACTTGTGTCTTCCACTTTATAACTAAAAAGTGATGAGTGTTCCCAGGGAACACAATGTTCTTCCTCTGTTGTGTCTCAGCTACTGTTTCCTTCTCTGCTTTCTTACTGTCTAAAGACAGAAGATCCTCAGGCTAATGGACTCCCTGCTGTTGTCTTGGTTATCTTTATCAGTCGTGACTCAAAATAAGTTGGTCGGCTTCCAACTCCGCACAGAAAGAACATAAGTTGAGAACTTCTGTCTACTTTAACAATTGCCTTTCAACATGTTCACATAGGCTTTTGTGAATCGACTCTTCAGTGTCAGAAAAGTGTAGAAGTCAACCAGCTTTTTGTAAGGAGCTTCTCTTATATCTCACCATCATGTGTGTTTGTTAACCTTTCTACAAGCATGATTTCCTCAAATAATACAGTAATTTGAAGACAGACTGTACTATATGCCCAGTTGTTTATCGCCGACACCTCGCTCACACTTTAGTTATGTAAATTCATATCAATGCAACACAGACCAAAGTTGTTGCTTCACCGAGAGGAAAAGGGCTTTGTGTTAACACGTGGGACAACGACAACATGAAGACGAGTGACATGGCTCTTGTAGTGTTTGACCCACCGTCGCAGGTCAGTCATGTAATGTGAAAAACACAATTACAAGTCAACAGGTTGTTGAGCGGTCTGACAACTTTGAAAGTTGTGTAGTGTAAACTTGGCTTTCGACTGCAGTCGTTTTAGCTTTGCGTTGCTAATTAACTGGAAACTGAAAAAGCTTCATCTGCAATAAGACTCTCCGGGTCGGAAATAGCTTGAACAACAGGTCTCATGTCGTCATCTATTTGTGTCTTATTGTAGAAGTGGGATTCAGGACTAATGATGTCTGGAATACAAGTCATAAACAGAGCTTCATGAATCCAGCACAGATACATCGTGAAATCTGCTTAAAATTAGGCTCGCTCACCTTTTCCGACACCTTCTCCACCACTTCGGACGTCAGTGGGAGGTGGAGGTAGACGGAGCTCTCTGGATTTTGACGGACACAACGACCCTTTCCCTGGCAGAGAGAGGCTGAGCAGAGTCGAGTTGCCGCGGTTACGTTGATGGAGTAGGGTCCCAGGACCTTGTGGACAAACTCTGCCAGGTCTTGACACTCTCTCTGGGAGTGGACAGGTTTAAGAAGAAAAAGGTTTGCCAACGCAAAGCCTTCTTTGAAGTTAAAAGGTTAAACGGTAATATTGTGTTTTTATAAACTGAAATCTTGAAATGTACAAGTGTATTTGTGTATACATGTGCAGACATATTCGTGGGTGTATGCACTTTATGTAAATGTGTAGCTGTATACCTCTGTCTTAGTCTCACTCTTCCCCCAGATGACAACTCCAGCTGTTCCCATGGCAGCACTCTCTCCTATGGTGCTAACCAGGTCTGCCTGTTAACAACACATTATAGAAAGAAGTGTTGTTTTCATCTATGTACTCTTCATAGTAGGATTCAGTAAAAACACCATTATACTTGTCACCTGATGATACAAGTGTGGACCAAATACACCTCCAGCTTTTTAATTATTCTCTTTTTCAAACAAAGAAAGGGAATAACTAGTGCTGTGATTCAACATGAATCTACTTATGTCCTTCTGTTCCACCTCTTCATAGATGTGTGTGCAGGGTGCTTGGATAAAGTACCAGATGTTGATATCTCACCTGTGACAGGAAAGTGTTAGTTGATGCATAGACACTCTTGACCAATGGGAACACAGGAAGATCCGACGCAGTCCCAGTCAGAGATGATACTCGTAGTGCTTCTCTGATTTGACTGGACAAGTGAAGCCTGGCTCCAGAGGTCCCACACTATTAAAAAGGGGACAGATTGTACACATTTATACCTGTAAACCAGGGACGTCACGTGTATTCCTTATTTGCATTATACCAATACTCAGGTTGCTTTAAGTTCCTTCTCTTGGCTCACAGAAGTGTTGCCACGCACTGGTTTTGACAAAGAGAAGTTGTCTCACTGATACGCCAAACATTTTTCATTTCTTTAGTTATGATTTGGTTTAATTGAACTGCAATCATGATTGCCATCTGTTTGAACCCAAAATCAAAATGTGAAAAGTACAACACAGTAGTGTTGCCCACCTGCAGCTTCTCCAGGGTGAGCAGAGGGTACAGGGCGGAGCATCGTTTCCATAGCCACAGAAGCTCGTCGTTGAGGGCCATCTCCGCAGCAGGGCATTGGCCGGTGTAATTGGCCAACATGGTTTGGGTGGGATCGCCATTGTAGCAGCTGGGGTAAGGGGAGAAGCCCCATAATGCTTTGGGCCTTAACCTTTTGACCTCTCGAAGAGTTTCCGTCATTACTGATTGGGCTGCTGCTTCGAAGTCCACCTGTGACAAGAGCAACACATCTTTTCTCAGTCCCTTTACACACATGTTCTATTTTTCAGGGTTTTTGTGAATATGAAATTCCAAATCATCAAAACGTGTCAACTGTTTTTGGATCATTTAATCATTTAAATAATTCTGCACAATTTGCTAATCAGTGAGCAGAATAGTTGTATGCAGTATTGGACCCTACCTTTACACAAATTAAAAGGATTAGTTTGACAGTTTAGAAAAATATACTTTTTTGATTTCTTGTTAGATGTGAAGATCGATAACGACTCTTGTGTCTCATGCACATATTGTAAGTCGCTTTGGATAAATAAACTAATTTGTTTGTTTAATCCGTCTCCGCCAGTTGCCTGGCAACGTCACGTTGAATGGAGGATTTCCCTGTTGTGTTTTTTTATGGATTAAACAAACCTATAACATGTTAATGAGCTTAACTTTGGTTACCGTTGAATCTGGATTTGGCTTATCCGGTCGCATCTACTTTAGTATAAAATGTTCTGCTCAAAGCACGAATCAACAGCCTTTGTTGACCTTGTTGTCACATGCTTTCCAATTCAGCTTTATTCACATTTACCAAGTGCTTTATTTGCTTACTATTCTCATCTTTCCAAATGTCGACTGAATGTCGTTCACAGAATCAGAGTGAAGTTGTTTTTACCCTTCTTTGTAACTTTGATGCCATGTTTCTGCTGAGTGAATTATGCAAAGGGTGGCTCACTTTGTCAGGTCATCGCATCAAGTAATTACATATTGCAACTAGTCTTTCATCTCTTCCTCACTCACTGCTGTTGTGCTTCATAATTTGCTCCTCCCTCCCCCCTTCCTCTTTAAAATGTGCACACATCATAACATCATAATAAAATGTGATTGCCAACATGATAGCAACTGTGGTGTATTGACCAAAACCAAATGGTACCGTAACGATGTTATTAGTATTAAAGTTCCACTGGATATTTGAATCAAAGATTATTTTCTTGAATACAGAAGAAACACTGTTGGAAACAACTCCGACATCTTCCAACAACTTTGAAAGGTGCTTCTCCTCTTCCACTCATGATCCCTGATTCATCTTCTTATCAGTTATCACTTCTTCCTTACTCTTTTTCATCTTTCCTTACCTGTGACCACTTTTCCACCTCCTCCGGGGTCCAGTTAGGAAAGAAAGTTTTTAGCAGGTCTCTCGATGCCTCCAGATACATCGCCTGCCTCTCTCGGTTCCTTGACCACTGGGGGACCCACTCTGCCCAGCGCAGCACCCCCAGCCCAAGGTACCTTGGGGCAGGTAAAGCTGCCTCCAAGTCCTGCTGTGTCTTCTGGAGGTGGTTGTCCAGCCGTGTGTGCTGTGGTAGCCCCCCATTGACCGGTGTGTCTTTGTCTATAAAGTAAGGGTAGTTCCCCAGCGTGTCCTCATAAAAGACGGCCACGCGGCCCTCCTGTTCCATCCCGAAAGATCTAGGATCTGGCCGACCTGAGCAGGAAGAGTCGGGGATGCCCCAGAAGATGATGAAAGGCTGTCCAGAAAGGAGAGGGGGGCAAGCCGGCTGCAGAGGACCAGCAATACCCAGGTCAGCAAAGGCAGCCAGCAGAAGAAGGAGGGGCAGTACAACTGGAGGCTGGACTTGATGGATAGCTGATGAAAAAGTGTCCTGAGTGCGTGGACTGTGAGGTGTTAGTTTTGGTTTAGGCTTTGGGTCTGGACGGGACCGTGGCTCGGCCCACGCCATTGGAGCAGCCACCTCTCAGGACGTCACCCCTTCAGCCCCTCACAGCCAATCATGTTCCTGTTAAACACATAGCAGAAGTCAAACCTCCTTCAGTCTGTCAGGTGATATGGTTATGATCAAATGATGAGCAGAAGGCGATGAAGGACAGTAGAATTATTCCTGCATCATTTGTTGATCATTTCATTTGACTTTATTTCATCGTCACATACACACTCACTTATTTGACCTCTATATTTACCCTTCCTAAACCTGCCTGGGGAGCAACCTGAGTTTCAATCTCGTCCAAGGACACTTTCACATAACCGAAAGAGCCGAGCATCATAACACCAACGTTGTGATTAAAAGACCCCTCTGAGCCACAACTGCCCCAAAACTGTTATCGATGTAAACAAAACTAACATTGAGAGATCGGCACATACAAATCACCAAAAAAAACATATTTTATTCTGAGTAATTAGGAGATTGTATCTTAACAGACTGGCACAAACAGAAGATGGATGTCTGCTTTACTATAATCATACCTACAAGAATCTCCTGATAATTCTTTCAGTCTACTCTCTATTGAGCTGGACTTTATTTTGACACTTCTATGTCTTATTTTAAAGGCTTAAATCCTCTCTTAAACTGTTTGTATCTTCCCTACCATTCTTCATCTCCCCATTTCAAGGTGGAGTAAAATCGGTGACAGCTCGTGGGTTCCCTCAGCTACACATGTAATGAAGAAAGCTGGTTTATTTAATATTGCATACACTCGGTGATGAAGGATGGATAAGAAACTCAGTTGGGATACAGATTTTACAATTTTGTGCAAGGCTGTGCACAGAAGTAAAGAAGGAGAAATGCTCTCCTTACATCTAATGCAAATACACATCGTTTCATATACGTTGCCAAAGAAAGAAACGTTCCTCTGGCAACTCATCTACATTTTCCACCTTGATTTTTGTTTTTACACGCATCTGCTGAGACACAAAGTGACTGCCTAACAATTGTTCATGTTGCCCAAAACTATAGTGAGATAATGAAGAAATTACCACTTTAATCAACATTATTTTGTAAACATGCACATTTATTGTTTTGCCTCAAAATCTTGAAATACCAAATCTACGCTTCCAGAAAACACAGCATAAAAACATGGACCTACTTAAATTGCTCAACAAGCCCCATGTGGGCATAGTCCCATGCTAGCAATGTCAAGTAGCAATGTGTCACCATGAACAATGTGGATTATCTTCTCCATCTGAAAGTCTGCCGTTTGAGGAGAAACACGGGATTGAACACCCCCGCACCCATCAACCATGTTATATTGTTATTAACCAAACCCCTGGTAAAAACAAAAAAGATTTAGGATCACCAAACATGAAAGCAGCAGGACAGCCTGGTAGACAACATACTGTATAATCCAGGTGTCTTTTTAACATAATAGTTTAGGAGAAAAGAAGATGACAATGTCATCCATTGTAGACTAGTCACAAACTTTCCTGATTTGACTTGATACTATGCTGTCAAATAAAAAAGTATATTAAATAAAGTTATGCTAATGTACCAGGCATAGGAGGAATCCCTTCCATATAACAAACAGTAGTTATCCATAATGGGCCTGAATAGCGAAACATTTGTGAGAAATATAGTGTTTTTCCACAGTTACACTGGCGGTTCTTGTTCAACGGGCAGCACAAGATAATGACAACTGGAAGCAGCTCTAAATGTTACTCTTTTTAAATGATACGGGGCTGAGTGGTAGCTTTGCATATAGGCAGTATAATCAAAACAAAGTGTGAAGAATAACAGCAGAGAGGCTGATTTAACAAACAAGCAGTTGGTGTAAAATATACTTTGTGCAACTTGATAACTTACATACATGTTTCACACACAGAGACACAATCTACTTATCTACATATATGGTATACAATTGAGACAACTGACTTTTGGAACTATTTTACAAAATGTGTTGGCTGTGGATGTAAACAGGAAGTGTACTGTAATGTTGGGTACACTGTAAAACTGTACAACTTGTGCCCCGTTTTTTGCCTGCATTTGTTGACCGTTTGGCACCATTAGAAATACTGAATTAGATATTAAATAAAATAATGTATGTATCACGTTTGACTTTGTCACAGCTGCTGCTGCAACTATATATATCGAAAAAAATATATCGATGTGGCCCGAAATTGATGATAGAAGAGTCAGCCGTCATACAATCATAGCTTGTAAAAGAGTTTCAAAATATCAGTGGGATAATCCCAGCTAAATAAAGATTAATGATCACATCCATACTTTGTTTTTTAGTATACAGCTGTTGTTGGATCGTTACTCCATATCGGCTGATTCCCAGATTCAGGTTATGGAATAAATAGTTATTAGAATATCTCTAACAAAGGTCTTTTACCCAGGAGAGTTTGTGTCTCTTGTTGAATCGAGTCAACGTTGACTTTTTTTCCGTCAGTTTTGTTACGTACAACCTAACACCTAACCAAGTACTTTTGCTGCCTCATTCGGTATTCTGATGATGATGGTGAAGAGTGCCGTCTAACACTGAGCTGCATAATCTCCCATAGGCGCTAAATTGAGTTGAGACCAGACTGCAAAGGCCATAGCATATGAGGACTCCTGTGCTAACTTTAGTCCGTCCCAGATTGATCATTGATGATTGGGGGGGACTGTGGGTCAGTGGTTAGCAGGTCTGTCTTTCAATCAGGGGGTTGGTGGTTCAATCCCCGCCCTAGTATATGTGTCCTTGAGCAAGACACTTAACCCTGTATTGTTTAAAAGCGTCAGCTAAATGACATGTAATGTAATGTAATCATCTTGTCGATTGTGCTACAGGCTCACTGAGAATGACACTAGACTCAATAGTCCCTCTGAAGAAGAAGACGGTGAGGCAAAGGAGGTTTGCTCCCTGGTATAACCCTCAGACCCGCAAACTAAAGCAAACACCACGAAAGCATGAAAAGCATATGGCGTTCCACCAATTTGGAAGAATCACGATTAGTTTGTCTAAAAACATATAAGAAGGCCCTCTGTAATGCCAGAGCAGCCTATTACTCATCAGTAATAGAGAACAATAAGAACAACCCCAGGTTTCTCTTTAGCACTGTAGCCAGGTTGACAGAGAGTCAAAAGATTTTAAATATTAGAGGCAAGATTGATGATCTCTTGCCCTCATCCAGTGCCGATCTGTCATCAAGTGGAGTGGCCTTGAAAATGGCTCTATACCCTGTTGTATATTTGGATGGCTTTTCTCCCATCAACCTTGACCAATTGTCTTCAACGGTTTCTACTTCTAAACCGTCTACATGTCTCTTGGACCACATCCCGACGAGGCTGCTTAAAGACGTGTTGCCTTTAATTGGCACCTCTCTGCTGGATATTGTTAATGTGTCTTTGATAACAGACCATGTACCACATTCCTTCAAAGTAGCTGTAATTAACAAACCTCTCCTGAAGAAGCCCACTCTTAATCCAGAGGTGTTGGCTAACTACAGACCGATCTCTAACCTTCCCTTCCTCTCTAAGATTCTTGAGAAAGTAGTCGCAAATCAACTGTGTGACTTTCTACATCATAATAGTGCCCTGTTTGGAAGCGTCTTGTTATGTCTCTCCACTCATTTAGTCAGGTTTTTCATTTTTCGTTTATTTTGTCTCAATTATGGATGATGTCTTTATGTTTTTCGTTTGAGCGCAATAATGATGAACACTACCTTATTATACTGTGTCCCATTCCTCTGGTGTTCACAAAGGGCTGTAGCATTTTAACGTTCTCAACTTATTTTTCTTCACCGGTAACTTGTCACATTTTGGTGAAAAAGGTCAAGCAATTGCTTGTTAGCAGTGGAAACCCTTACCTACAGCCCAGATAGCTGCATGCTCTCCATTAAAAGGGTATAATATAAACACTGTGTGACGAATGTCTGGTGGAGATAAAGTGCAACTCAAAAGGCCAAGGGACTGTGGTCACATTATTATTCTACATGTAAATACATGTGCATGCTTTAAAGGTGGAAAAATAAGAGAATATAAATGTACCCTTACAGGTGTTTTGTATTAGCCTGGCCGATCCGACCTCTATTCAGGTGGTGCTATGCTGGAAATAATGTGATGTCCCCAAACTCATTCTCCTTGGACCAACAACAAATGGAAAGGTTTCCCACACAGGCGTGAAGGATTTGTCAAGCAAGTGACGTTGGTTCACGCCCACACAGTCCTGTGTCTAATCAGGCTCAAGTGAAAACACCTGTCTACAGGGCTGTCACATTTTATGCATAAACGCGTGAAATTTAATTTCAGCACTTAATAACTTGAGAGGCAATGTTTAACATATTCAAGAAGAAAATACAATTTTCTACATCAATGTTACCCTTTTTTATGTTCAGATTTGTAAGTTGAAGGTAATCCATCAGATCCCCACCTCAGTCCAATTTAAGCATTTTGCTTAAGTTCTTATCCATCAACCTCCAAAGAACTTAAATAAGCTCTGAGATCTCCAACATTATTAGCCACTAATACTAAGCGGGTCAAAGTTCAAAGAATGCATCGCGTACTGCTCGTAACCCGGTGCTTCTAAATCGATCACATAAAAAATGTGGATAGAAAACATGAATAAATTCCTTTTTTATTGTTTTATTTATTCCAGATCTGTGGAATATCAAGTAAGATGCTTTAGTAATGCTTTCTAATTGTTTTAATATGTTTTTCATTTACTTTAAGGAGAGATTTTAGAACTCCCTGTTATTGCCTATTAAGATTCTCATATCGAGATATTATAATCATTACCTGCCAGTGATCTGGTCTCAAACGGCTCCCTTTTTTTAGTCCAATAGCAGCAGCCCCGTCACACTGTAGTGAAGGTGATAGCTGGCTAATCTATTCAGACAAAGCCTCTGGTCTGTGTTTACTCGTTTGTCTAGGCTGAGGCTGATCCTGAGCCCACCGCCTCCGCAGCTCAAAGCAAACATCTTCAACCTTAGTGGTTATACATTGTGTCAGCTTATGTATTACACATTAGTTTAGAGGTTCACTTTAAAAAATAGATTCATTGAATTATACATTGTCAACAAAGAAAAAGAAAACACATTTCGTTGATTGTTAATAACACATTTTAAATTAAGAAATTGCATCAATAATTCATGTCAGTATTACGGTAGGTCCTTCAGCCAAGAATACATTAATGAGCATATGAATCCAGCATTTGCATATTTTTTTTTTCTCATGTTTTTATTTTTTCTCTCACAATTAATTTCTCTCCGATGGAAAACTGCTTTGCTATGTCGAGGCAATCTGTTATTTCAACCTGCCGCCACATTTTTGAGGATAACAATTTGGCAACCAGAGGCTGCTATTTAGTAAAACTCATATGTATGTTTTTGTTTATATGATGCCTTTAAGGGAAAGAGTAGATTCTCATAGTGTGCCTTTTTCATCAGCCTTCTCATGTACAGTAAACAAAAGATAAAATTAATATATGGTGCCATTCTATTCAATGTGTCACAGCTTTTCCATTGAGCCAACATGCACAATACCAGGGCCTAAATGGCCATAATTATTGTAAAACATCACAGTTGTTTACTCTGCAGCGACATTTTAAAATGCCTGCTGTGAGAAGTGCCTACTTGGGTAAATTACTGGTATTCTACTTCCCCGTATTCTCTGTGCTGCTGCTCAATGAACCGAGTGGAAACACCAGTAGGATCCAATCAAGGAGGGAAATGAGCGAGATTAGGAAGATATATGCGTCACTCCGATCTAATGCCCAGGAAAGAACTAGTGCAGCAATGCTACAGCAAGTCCACATATAGTTTCAGAGGTTAGAGGTTATGCTACATTTGATCGTAGACAAGAAGTCCTCAAGAGTTTGTATCTTTTATATAATTTATATTATAAGTTGTTGATTCGACGCAGCAGTCTTTGTAGGTTGACTATATGTATGTTCGTGCTCACTGCATTGGTCGACTGCTTGGATTTAGTTTGGAAAGTGATAGTTGCATCAGTTTGCTCAGAAAATACCTGGTTGGATATCAAAACATCTGAAAGAATTGCAAATGATAGGAGCCACCAGTTGTTACCATCATTGCTCACTGAAACTACATTTCTACAATCTCAATTGTAGAATATTGTATATTGGTGCTCCCCGGAGTATCAAGCTGGATGGAAACATATTGAATTAAATCTGGGCCAATCTCAACCCCAGGCCAGACTAGGAGGAAAAGATTACACTGACCAAAAGGTAGATAATTCCATTTTAGAAGTAACATTGGATATCTGGAAGGAGATAGTAAAGAAATACAAATTGGAAGGAGACAGTAAGCTTTTGATCTGGCCCTCTATGACCCCCAGGTTTAGACCTGGACAGACAGATAGTACTTTTGTTGGCTGGAGA
Organism: Cyclopterus lumpus; assembly: GCF_009769545.1. Lineage (NCBI taxonomy): Eukaryota > Metazoa > Chordata > Actinopteri > Perciformes > Cyclopteridae > Cyclopterus > Cyclopterus lumpus. The sequence goes on from NC_046972.1 coordinate 8,105,421, forward strand.
GAAAGAGGAATAACTGTAGTATGTACACTTATAGAGGGAAACACTTTTGAAAAACTAAAAAGAGAATTTAATTTAGAAAACAGGGACCTCTTCAGATATTTACAGCTAAGACACTTCTACGACACAGAAATTAAAAAAGGAATATCATCAGAAGGTAATGAAGTGATCAAAGTGTTGACAGATGCCTACAAACAAACCCCCTCAAAGTTGGTCTCCAAACTGTACAGTAGTTTACAAAAACAAATCGGAAGTAACACACTTTATGTAAAACTGAAATGGGAAGTAGAACTGAACATTAAATTGTCGAATAGTGATTGGCATTCCATGTGTACAACGCAACAGACTGCCACTAGTTCTAGAAAATGGAGGGAATTTGAGTGGAAGAACCTAATCCGCTTTTTTATTACACCATACACAAAATATAAAAAATTAGTTGGAGAGAGTGTGGGCAGATGAATGCCAACCACTCACACATTTTTTGGTCATGCTCAAAACTTCAAACATACTGGGACCAAGTCATTCAGACTCTGGAGGAGATCTTAAGCTATAAGATCCCCAGGGACCCACGGATCGTTTATCTGGGACTAATACATGGTGATCTAATTCATAAGAAAGACAATTATCTATATAAAATCTTGATACTGGCAGCTAAAAAAGCCATCACAAGGAACTGGATTAAAAGTGACCCCCAAAGTCAAGGACAGTGGCTGGACATTGTGGAGGAAATACATAAAATGGAAAAAATTACTCATTTTCTAAGGTTAAAATCAGGGACCCATGAGCAGCACTAGGAGAAGTGGATAGCATTCAAGGGATTAAGTGACCAGAAATCAATGGTCCTAAATAGTGTAAAGAGCGATTGTTGAGCCCCTGTTTTTCATTTTCTTAATTTTTCTATTTATTTATTTTAATCTTCTTTTTTGTCATTTACAATGTTTTATCGCGTTCTTTGTTACTTGAAAAAAATCTATAAATAACAAGTAAAAAAAAAAAAAAAGAAACTACATTTCTACACCGAGGAGTCTGAGGAAGGAGATTTCTGTCCAGCACGACAAATCACTGCCATAAAATCAAGCCCGATATCAGCGGAGATCAGCTCCAGCACCGCAGTAGTTCTGATACTTAAAACATAATTCGAACACGCTCAAACTAATTCTGTTAAATATGAACAACAATATCAGTGAACATGACATGTCCAAAATAACTTTAGTGTATAACTTTCAAACATACAAATGTCTTGCCTTTGAATTTGAGGGGAATAGTTTAAAGCTGACAAAATACATCTTTATTTTCCTAGCATTAGTTTGATTTATAGCCATCCAGGTTGTTGGAACTGTGGGTGCAAATGAGCTGTTACATTTACCGTTTATGTAGTTAAATGTTGAACTTGAACTTGTCTATTTGTTAGACATAATAATGTCGTTTTGGCCGCTGATTAAACAACTAAACATTAACATTTGTGCCCCTCTAGAAACACAAAAAACAACAAAAAAAGCCTGGTTCCAGACCTCTGAATGACTGCCCACATTCAGATTTATTCAGTGATTCAAACAGTATAATGGGTTGAAACAAAATGGCAATTCACTTTAATTATAAAGCTTGTTTCTGAACCAGATGTCACGAATAACAAAGATTGACTGCATTCGATTTAATTGAGTAGATCTGTGCTGTTGTGTTGTCATGTGGTCCAACATTTTATCCAGTTGTGAATCTATTTATTTAAATGTTGGCTTTTTTTAAACTAAACTGTACTGAATATACAATAAGCCATTTATTTACCACTTTTTTAAATGACTTTTCTCAAATTATCATTATCAAATAGAAGTCATAGAAAGTCAAGAGAAACTTACCAAGGCCAGGGTTGTTCCTGTAGTCACTCTGATCTGAGTGACTGCAATGTGTTATTCCTCTTTCTTCTACTTTATTCCTTATCCTTCCAGATATAAACAACGAGGAATCCCCCTGGATTCGTGAGGGCATGGATAAGCTGTGCATGTATAACATGCACCAAAAAGAAGCCTGACATCTGGAAGACAGAGATAGAGAGGGAGGGAGATAAAGAGGCAGAAATAGAGCAGAGAATTTAAAAGAGAAATTAAATTGTCAGGATGGGAAGAAGGGAGGGGAGTGAAGAAGGAAAGGACAAAAAAGTGGTGCAAAAAAGACAAGAGAGGTAGAGAAGGAGTTGAGTGTCGAGCAGGAGATAAAATGATGGGTGAGCATGTGTGTGTGTGTGTGTGTGTGTGTGTGTGTGTGACCTCACCTTCACAGCCAGGCTAAGCTTCCTTAGTGAGAGAAGGTAAGCAGGGTCAGTGTCGACAACGGCACCTCACATGACCAACGACACTGTCCGTAATCCCATAATCCTCTGTTCTCCGCTACCGCTCTTGGCTAAACAAACACCTGAGCTATGGAGGATCACACCTGTCCTCCGCTCCTTCCTCCGCCTCCTCCCCCCTACCTCCCTTCCTTCCTCTTCTTCATCTTGCGTCTCTTCTCACCTTCCCCTACCTCGCAGTGGCTCTCCATCCCCTCTCTCACCTTCTTTTTCTATTACCTGTATTTTTTTTCCCCTCCTCCATTTCTTCGTTCTCCCCCCACCCCCCCTCCGGCTCCTTCCCACCCTCCCTCTTAAATCCCTCTCTTCCTAATCTCTTTTCCTCCACGCTTGACTCTCTGTTGTTTTAAATTTAACTTTTCTTTCAAGGATTCAGCTAAAAAACAAACAAACACAAGCACCGTCTGGGTTAGCGTGACACAGCAATAAACCACGGCTCCCTCTTTCTCCTCACTCTTTCCTCCTGATCCACTTTTAATCTCATCTTTTTTTACCTTCTGTCTTTGTTGAATCATGAACATGATTTTCCTCCCAAGTTGCCTGTCATCCTGCATTATTGTCTTTCACATTTGCATTCACATTGTGTTGGCCTTCAGAAAGCCCTCTGGCGTACACGAGCCCACCAGTGAGGAATGAAATGAGCGTGAATCTTGATTAAAAAAAAGTCCGGATGAAATCTCAGAGTAACATAAATGTCTGTATCACATTTCGTGGCTGTCCATACAGTAGGTAAGTGAAAAGTTATTTTAGACTACATAGATGTTGGTTGTTTTTCGCCATGTGATCCTTTGACTATATAGAGTTCACAATCAGTGAGAAACACCATGCAGCATCTGTTTTGTGATGTATTTCTGACTGACGTGGATTATCTCTATGATATATATGAAATCCTGAAGATTGAATTGGATTACTTCAAGTGGGTGTGGCTGAATGAATACAGCACACAATATGGAGCTGTAGAGCAATATGTCCTTCTTGAAATACAACACACTGCATTGTGGGATTGTTAGCAGACAGGAGCGTACATGCCATGGACATGCTGATACCCAGGAGCTAACGGCCAAGTGCAGTTTTATGGTTAGCTAGTCACACCAAACCACATTTAACTGAATAAATTCATGATAAGCCATGAAAAACAATCCAATGTTTTACTGTATAAGAAAAGAGAGGGATATTGTTGTTAAAATACAAGACAAAAATGATTTTTTTACTTTAAATTATCATTTAATAGACACTTAAAACAGGGTCACAGGATTATAATGTTGGAGAACATATATTTTATAATCATTTTGACTTTAATCCCGAATGGCTGTATCACATGCTTGGTTTTGAATAGCTGCCATTAGAAGTTGTTATGTCCTTGTTTCAGGGTTATGCATCGTGCAGTGTTAATGGAGGACTGGGCCAATCTCAGATATTTTATATTGGGTGGAGACACATAATATAGAAAAATGCAGCATCTCCATGTCTGGCTTCTGCGCAACCAATCACATATTTATATTCTCCATCTACCAGCCTCATTTCTGCTTATATTCTATGCCTCACTACATCATCTTTTCCTTCATTGTTTTTGTCTATGTTCATTTTGCCTCTTATATTTCCATCCCAGTCCTTTATTTAAGGCCCCATACCTTTCGCATTCCATCTCTCTCTTTTAAGTTACCTGTCATGTTTCCCATTAAAGCTGTCACTGCACACAATAGCTAATAACCTGGTCAAAGAATCACACCTGATGCTTGTTCTATAAATGTCCCTTTTTTCTTCCTCGTCTCACTGCCAGCCTTTTCTTTGAATTTCTACCCTGCTAACTGGCACAAAATCCGATTTCTCTTGGTGCTTCATGTATTATTGTTTGGTTCAATTTCTACTACATTTTTCCCAAACTAATTTGTAGTTTATATCCAATTAAATGTGGCAATGATTTATTTACAATCTTTGTATATTCGCATCCTTCCCATGTTTCCTGTGCGTGTCAACTGTGCATATTTACATGTGTTTGTGGAGTTCACTGCATCCCTCACAGTATCTGCATCTGCTCGTGGATTGTTACATTTGCATCTGCATGCATTGCGCCAAAGGGAATTATGGATAAAAGCATCTACGACATGCCGAGCAGCCGGCCATACAGTGTATCTTAATATCATAATTCGTGTTGTGCATGTGCATCAGTGCTTTTGTATTTGTTGCATTGCACTCCATATACATTGCATGTGTGTCGCCGTGTGTACATCTGGTTTGGTAGCAGTTCTATCTGTTTCTATTTAAAACAATCAGGGCGATGAATGTAAATGAGTGTAAACACCCCGCTACATATTTACACATCTGGAACCACAGTCTGATCTTTTTGCCACTAAGCAGCTCCACTGGAGCAGCTGGAGGGAATGTGTCTCGCTCAAGGGCACCTCAGCAACATGAATGCGGCAGGGCCGTTCATTAACTCAGTCCATTACATTCAAAAAGCACATCTGTAATTCAAGTTTTCACATGTGAAAATTAGGTTTTAATTTCTTTGCATCTGTGAGAATTACATAAGTAAGTCGTTGTGTGTGCTGTGGGTGTTATTTAGAGCCGTTCATGTTGCGCCAGTCTTTACATGTAGGTCCAACTGACTCTGGTTGCGTTGTGTGTTGAGCGAGAGGTGTTTTTACTTAGTGTCATCTTGGCGGGCAGAGGTTTTCTGCCCTCTTTATGGCGGAGCAGACGGCAATTGTAGGACAGGGATTACACAAAGGTGACCATCGATACCACACACACACACACACACACACACACACATGGGCCATCGTAGACACAGATACATGCATGCACGCCAGTCAGATTAAATGTATTCAATACCCTGAGGTCATCCGCTTTTCTCTGAGGCCATGTTTCCCCGGAAGCAGATCAGCATGGGGATCATGTTGATGATCTCAAAAGCCGGCGCATACGGATAGAAATAGTACACACAGTGGAAGCAGATAAGGAGACGGGAAGCAGATAAAATAGAGGAGGTAGATCAGCAGCTGAGGCGTGGACCAGTGGGGAGCAAGGATTCATCTGCAGGTTTTCTTTGTAAAAGTAAATCAATTCAACATATTGCCGGATGATAACATATCAGCAGTTGAGATCCTACCCTGATGTTTGATTCCAGTTATCACTGTTTAATACTAACATTTAGGACGCACAGATGCTGCGGAGCTGCAACCTGCTCGCCAAGACATTTTATGTGGCATTTGGTCACTCCTGAGAGCAGCATTGTGGATGGAGGGGATTGAAGGGATGTCATACTGGTTTCATGGCCTCCTCTGTTGCTCTCCTGAAGGTTTCTTCCCTTTTTATCCTGTGAAAGGTTATTTTTGGGGAGTTTTTCCTGATCCTATGTGAGGACTTGGGACAGGGATTTCATATGTGTACAGATTGTAAAGCCCTCTGAGGCAAATTTGTAATTTGTAATATTGGGCTATACAAAATAAACTGAATTGAATGGCCTACTGTTTACTTCCCAGCCCTACCCAGAGTGCAAAGCGTTGACTGTGACCTGCTTCCTAAACAATGCTGTTGCTTGGGCATAAAGAAAGTCTAACTCGCGAGCTAACTTGTATTTTGTGCTTATTTTATTCACCTATAAAGTTTCCATCCTTTTGAAAATGCAGCCACCTCTTTGTTTATTAATTTCCAGCTATTGTAATTTGATTACATGCATCATGATATCATCGTTGTGGATCATAAAACCGTCATACCACATATCACAGTGGATGGCTATCTCTGGTCATCTCAGTCACTTAGGCGTTCATAAAACACGGCGAGACTGTTGCACCTCTCCTATGTTCTCATCCAAGTTATTCTGGGTAGTTGTAATAGTTGATGAAATCCCAACAGATGTTGGAACTGTCTCACAGTACAAACAGCGTTTACGGACATAACACAGATTATGGAGAAACATCAGCCTTTGGGAACGGGATCCCTGACAGGAAGGCCGAGGGCAACCCACCAAGCGTCGTGTCATATGTCGTCACTTTGAATGATTCAACGGGGATTTTTACTCATTCATTACGGCTCATGGCGAGTGGGTTCAATGTTGTACGAGCACTTCAAGTGCAGTGAATTGTGGAAGGTGATTTGCAGGGCTTGATCCCAGCTGTCGGACCTCATTCTTGGCTCTGTCATTTTTGGATGTTGGCTTAACTGTTCCCGTCCTACAGTATGTCAAATTAAAAAAAAAGACTGAACATCGTAGAGGAGATCCGTCTACAAAAATGTGCTTTTCATTCAATTAGTCTCCGTCCTGAGCACTATGGCCGGGACGTACTGTACATTCATACATTATGCACTGAGAACTGACAGTAAAGACACGTAAGATTTATAATGAGAAAATAACACTTAGGTGTTGCATGGGGGGGATCTGGCTGCATGAGAGCCCCCCCTGATGGCCGGAGAGAGGACGAGGGACAGATTAAGCAAATGAAAGAGCAGGAACACACACACACACACACACACACACACACACACACACCAGAGTGAGTGGTATTACAGTTTGGCTGACGTTGCGGCTCTGAACTAACAGATTTGCAGTGTGAAAGCACCTCCATTGTGCTTTTTAGTGTGACAGTATCCAGTAGGAATGTGAAGCTAAATGGCCCTTTTCACACACAATAGATACCAGAGAGTTCAGCCGGTACACCAGCCGCACAGTTTAGAGCTGACGTACGAAAAAGAAAAAAAACGAGGAGAGAGAGGAACCGGAGAAGGGGCACTGTACCTTGTGTGTCTCCTCAAACTAGCGAGTAAAAAACAGTTCAGTGGCAACATGTTTTACTTCAAAATGAAATACTTTAAGGGAGCTTCTGTTGAATCACAAAAAAAAATCAAGGTTGGTTTAAGGGGGGGGAAAAGGAAGCTTTCCTTTTTAATCACTTGAATTGAAGCTGCAAATCATAATTGCAAAAAAGAAGATGAACATTACTGATTGCAGCCTTGAAGGTGATAGTTTGATGGTAAATTCCTTACACTCTTAATCCCAGATGAGTTTAATTTTCTGTTGGAGATAATTTTGCAACAGAACCTCTCACTTTGTTAAGTCTTATTTTGAAGGCAAACTCCTCGAATGCAATCTGTGTGTGAGTGTGTGTGTGTCTCTCTGCCTGTCTGTGTAGGGGATTTCAACAGGGGACTTGGAGAGAAAAAGCTCTTGACACTCTTTGAACTGGTCCGTTAATCCTCAGCTCTTCAGGTGGCTCGTCCCCATGGAAGCAGTGTGTGTATTTCTGTGTGTGTGTATTAGGGAAAGAGGTCAATAACCACAAAGAGGTGGGGTTGGTGGGTAGTGTTTGAATGAAGATTGTGTGCGTCCGTGTCTGTGTGTGTGTGTGTGTGGGGGGGGGGGGGGGGGGGGGGGGGGTTGTGTCCGTGTGTGTGTGTGTGTGTGTGTGTCTGTCTGTCCCTGGAGCTGAATGACAATGGGGGCGGATGTGGACACAACATGAAACCGGAACACAGCTCTTCAAAAAGAAAGAAGCAACCGAAAGAAAGGAAACACGAATACAAAAATAAATGAGGGAACGATTGCAATTGAAGAAGGAAAGACGCAGTACGTGTTACAGAAAGAGAGAGGAAAGGGAAAAGATGTAGAAGTGAAAGAAAGAAAGAGGAGGAAGGAAAGGGGAAGAGGGTGTAGGAAGGAAGGAAGAACGTTGAGGTACATTGATAGATTTGGAGGAGGGAAAGCAAGATGGAGGGAGGGAACAGAGGAGGAGTCAGTGAAATAGTCTTTGATCTCATTTAAGGGGGAAAGGAATTACCAGTGTCTAAAAGATTGTGTGCGTGCGTGCGTGTCTGTCTGAATGTGTGTGTGTGTGTGTGCATGTGTGTGTGTGTGTATGTAGCATTGTCTGTCTGTGCGTGTGTGTTTGTTTGTGTGTCTGCGTGTCTGTCTGTCTGTGTGTTTGTGTATGTGCGTGTGTGTGTTTGTGTGTGTGTGTGTGTTTGTGGGTGCGTGCGTGCGTGCATGTGTGTTTGTGTGTGTGCGTGTCTGTCTGTGTGTTTGTGTGTGTGTGTCTGTCTGTGTATTTGTGTGTGCGTGCGTGCGTGAGTGCTTGCGTGTGTGCATGTGCGCGCGTGCGTGATTTCAACCTGGTTTATCAAATCCTCCGCTGAAGTAAAGTCTGGAGTTTAGTATTTAAATGTGTTTGCTATTAAATGTACTCTGTACGAACCTATAAGTGTGTGTGTGTGTGTGTGTGTGTGTGTGTGAGGCCTTGGCGGATGTTTTCTGAGCTCAGCAGCCGTGTCAGAGTAAGGAGAGAGAGGAGGAGAGGGAGGGAGAGAGAGGTAAGTGTAAAAGGAAAAAAAGAGGGTGGAAAAAAAAAAAGTGTGTCCCAGGAATTTACAAATGAAAAGAGAAGGTTTTTCTCTTAATGCGATTAAATTTTTCCATTTCACCGCTTCCCTGGCCGACAGTTGCAGCTCTTTAGGAGCACAGAGCCGCAACGCAACGCTGTCTTCAAGACGGGACGGTGGGGGGTGTTGGTGAGGAGGAGGGGAATTGGCAGGGGGTTAAAGGGAGGGTGAGGAGAAACGACGAGAGAGGGAGAGAAAGGAAGGCTGGCAGAAACTCTACATTTTGTAAACCACTTTGGCCGTGTTTCTTCTGGTTAACGTGCCAGTACAGCAATTCAAGCTGAAATTAAATTGAGAAACTGACAGACAGAGAGATGCAGAAAGAAGGGAGGGAATGACCATAATGAAGAAGGATTAATGCCGGATAGACCGAGCATGTTTAGGGTGAATGTGAAGGGGATTAACTCAACTTTAAACCGTTTATATCAGCAGTTTAATTCATTAAACCAGGCGTTGACAATACAGTTTGAATTTGAGGAATTTCATTTCTATTTAGATTCTTTGTGACACTGTTGCAGATACGCTTTGGCTTTAATGTCAAGGATATAACAATACATTTGATGACATGTTTCCACTCTTTTGTATCACAGGTTGATAGGAATTTCATTCAATTTTGAATATATATTTGGCCATAAACCAAAGCAATGGACAAAATAAGATTTTGACTTGATGAAAATCGACATGAATATTTCTAACAAATGTCATGGTAATCCATCCTGAAAATGTCAACCTCATGGTGGCGCTAGAAGAAAAGTCAGGAGGATCCATCCTCTGGGGAATATGAATGTCTCTACAAACCTTCATGGCAAAATGACCCAGGAAAGGCAGCGGCTTCTGTCCTTTAACACCATAACATTACATTAATGTGATGTGACCATTTCTGTTGGTCAGTAAACATCAAACAAAACAACGTCATGTCAGAGCGTCCTGAGCTGCTGTAAATCAGCGGTTGTTAGAAATAACGACATTTATTGACATCACGCTCAGACGGGAGTTTTAGATGAAATTTGATTTACTGGTTAAAATGCGTGTACGGATTCAACAGATCCAAACCACCTGTCAGAAACAACGACCAGGACACATCGTCTGATATAGATGATGGTGACGATGATCACAAATTTGAAATGAGGATCAAATATACGGTTGTCAAGTGTTGATTAATACCTGCAGATGAATGCAGTCGAAATTCACCGAGAACCTTAATATCGTGCTGGGAACACAAGTCGCCGCTCCGCACATCACTGCTCTGTCGGCGTTTCACTCCCACTGAACAGGAGCAAACAGGCTGGTGCGAAATGTTGTGCTCCACACATTTCACTGGAAAACCATTTCTCTCGTTGAAAGCACCCACGGCTGGCTTGTATTTGTGAAACTGGGCCGAAAAACAAATTAAGTACAGAAATGCAATAACGTGCACCGATCCACAGCGATCGTGACCAAAGAAGACACACCTGTCTGTGGGTGAGATTGCACCGAGACGAGACCAATGAGACGTCCCATGAAAAGACACCACTCGTAAGTTTCCTGTGTTAACGCCACAGATCTGAGGACCCTTTTGCAATGAGACGGGGGTGTCTGCAATGTACTCCTTCAAATTAATTCACACAGAAACACAGAAAAAGAGAGACAGAGTGAAGAGCTGACGAGAGAAACACTAGTGTCGACAGCAGCCAATACGTGAGATTTTTCAAGAGGCGATTTAGCTTTTTAAGAAACAAGCACTTGAAGACGGAGGCGAGCGCGATGCCCCATCTGTGTGTTTCCTGCAGAGGCTCAGCAGCTGCAGACAGAAACCAGACACGACACTGACTTTCAGACGGATGCTTCTCGCTCGCAGCGCTTTAATGTAATTTGATGAAGTGTTCTCATATTGATGTGTGCTGAGTGGATGACAAATGTAAGATGGATACCAGGGGACCATCTCTCCAACTAATTTACAGGGAAGGATACAGAGATACGTTTTCTACGATTTTTCATTGAAGGTAACCACACTCGTGTTATTTTTTAGCTGGTAGCAATATTTAGCACAAAGTGGTTTCCTCCACTGTGAAATAAACAATTTGAAGCTCCACTCACAGCGAGAGGCACGAGGCCTGGACAGCGCTGCGCTCCAAAGTGCCCGTCTGGCGCGCCTCCCTTCCTCTGCTGCTATTTGCAGTTTTGGCAACGGTGCTCATCTCTGTTGTCAGACAGAAACCACTTATCTGTGAAAAATACAACAGTCTTTTATGTAGCACCCATAAGGTCACACAGGGGGTACCTCAGTTGAGACTCCGCTGCCAGCCGACTACTTCCCCGCACATACTGGGTGCACTCTCACCCATCATCTGTTATTTTTCTCCCTGCTGTACTCACGCAGAATTATTCAAAGCCTCGTTCAGTAAACTACTGAGACAACCATTGAGGATTTTACCCCATTGACACGTGCACTACATTCAGCAACATTTCCATTGTGCGTGTACGCGGCGGAAGACGCCCGGTATTGTTTTCAGGAACATGGCGGGGGAGGAGCTGTTTTTTTATCTGGCGCCGATGTTCTTTGTAATACATGTAACGTTCTGAAGAGACAAGTCGACTCACCCACTAAGTCGTAAAAAAACAAGTTGCGGATTCAATTACGTCATTAGCCGAGTCTTGAGATTTGTTTGCTCGCTGTACTTGAAACTCTTTACATGCTCGTCCCTGACCCGTACAGTTGTCGTGAACAGGGCATTTTAACATGCATTGACTCTGTGGATCTCAAGTGGCCATTTGAGGAACTGCAGTTTCGCGATGTCTTCAGTGGGAAATTGGCAGTACAGATTACCCCGAATATATCGACCTCTGCTCCAATTCACACATGGCCACGGGAAATGTTCCTGAACATTTCAGGGATAGACTGCATGCGTGAAAGGGACGCAAGATTCCAATTGTGTGGACAATACAACTGACCCAAGCTGCCTTGAGGCTCCACTTACGATGTATGCAGTGAGACACAACAAAGATCGTAGAGATCCGATGTATTTAAAACAATAAACCACATTTTATTTGAAAGCAAAGTATGTTTTGTACAACAGCCTGAACATACTGGGACGCATGGATTAAAACAAGCACATATTTATGTGTTTCCAGTGTGTACTAGTGCAGCAGGCTATAATCATATTTTTGTATTACCAATGGATCACATAAGTACTTGTGTGGACAAGGATCGTCTGATGAACCTACAGAGATTACACAGCTTTATAGCATCTTTCAGCGTTCCCTGTTGTAGATGTTACGCTAGATAAACATTTCCCCAAGTTATACATAGAGATGTTTGCTATATGCGATGAACAGGTGTCACAATACCACACTAATAGAAGATTAATGGCGGCCTTAAGGCTGCAGTGGTTTGGAAGCAGGGCTACAAAACCCTCCCAAATACATAAAATATACTGTTTCAACATCAAATAATTGGTGATGATGACTGCTCTGTTCCCTGCTGTGTGTGTTAGTGAGTAATTACTAGCTACAGCCAACCTGTTCTGCCTCGATTTAAAAAAGAAAAGTGGACTCACGGAGAAGTGAGTGCAGGAATAATGGGTCCCTTTATGATCAGTTTGGACAGATATGAAGAGGTGAAGATGAAATGTGTCAAATTGCTTGAAGTCACTTGTTGGCGAGTAAACAGAAAAGCTGCACATGTGAAGACGAGTCGTTTTCATCCTGGTGTAGAAGCAGCAAAAGGGACTTGGGCAAAATGCTTTGTTGCTCTTTACTGTTTGGCCACGAGCGCCCGGTGTCCACTCTGAGCCACAATTCTGTAATTACAAACAGTCCTGCTCGGAGCCAGAATGCGGATTGGCACTCACCGTGCCAGTCAGTGTAAGCGCCCACACTTTGGCCTTTGTAGTATTATGTGGCAGCCATCTTAGCTCCAAAGTCCCGCTCTCTGGATGTTGCTCAGTAACTTGTGTCTCTGTGCCAGCAAGCCTGGCTTGCCACACATCTAGCCACGGAGATGTTACGGAGGAAAACGCCGAGTGTCAGCAGCCAAAAACGTGTCGAGTCCAGAGAGGCGTCTGCACCAGGTGAACCCATCAGTGTGTAGTAGAGGGGGAAAGGGTCTCTGAGCGTCCTCTAAAATAGATTTCTCCCTGTGCATTAAAACGAAAGGATTGCTCAATCCACAGTGTGATTAGAATAGATTAGTCTTTCATTTCTATTTAAGGAGAATTGTTTTCTTATAAGAAAACAATTCTCCTTAAATAGGCATTTAAGAGAACACAGGTAACGAAGCAGCATCTCAGTCAGTAACACACACATCTGTACATCCAAGACCATTGCACTGATGCCCAACACTATGAATTTACATACCCCCCCCCCCCCCCCCATATTACTTTTTCATCATTAAACAACAATGACATGTTCACATCTACAGACTTCAAAATTACATTCTCTTTGCTTAAAATGTGTAAGTCTCTCATAATGCAGCCAAGGGCAAGTTGTGTGTGACAAATATGAAACAAACAGAATGTCCTATAATGCCATTTTTGTTTCTCTGAAGTGTTACAAATAATAATGCAGTATTTAAAGTATAGCACAGCTTTCAGAGTTGTGATCTTTACATCTTTTAGTGATTTGTGGAGCTCAAATGCATAACGCAAAGTCATTACTTCCTTAAGATAAACCTCACTTTGTGTTGTTATTGTGTGCGGCAGTATCTTTCAGACGAAACTGGAGAAAGTCACAATTGCATTTAAATTATACGGTCGCTTTTTTGTACCATTTGTTATTCTCTGGCCCCCTGAGGCTTTCCTATGCCCACTTTTTTGGCATCTCATGTGCACCCGAGTGTAACAGCCAGCCATCCAGCCAATGAAGCAGGAAGCCTGCGATCCTGCCAGCCTGCCAGCTCTCTCCTCTCAGGCCGACAGACAGTGAAGGAATGGGCTCTGCTTCTGGAAGCTAATGGTTCATGCCCTCCTCCCAGCGCTGAGAATGAACTGGAATGTTGTTTACCTCAAACACACCAGGCCGCGGCACAGAGAGAAATGTTTAATACAGAAACGCCAGTCTGAGACTCATGCCATTTGCTTGTATGCTGAGACATGGTGGGGTTCATCCATCTCATTGATACCTTCAGATAAGATATCATATCATAAGATATTACAATTTTTTTTTACAGACAAAAAAAGGAAACCGACTGCGACAGCTTGAGAGTAGATACACATCTAACTCTGGGCACACAGTGTTGGTGTTGTCATCAACAACTGAGCCCAACAGTGTGAGAACGAACAATCAATCCCATTGAGTGGTTTTGGCATTGCAACATTTGAATGGGATCATTAACATATATACTTCACTTTGCATTTTTATTAAATTAAAAAAAAATCTTCATTTGTCGAATTGTCAAAAAGTATTTTCTTGTTTTTCTGTGTTTCTTTGAGGACTGACGAGGAGCCTGGAGGAGTCTTCTTGGCACCACAAATGGCAACAAATTCAGATTTGCCTTTTTCTTTTTTTAGAATGTGGACATCTATCTTTACGTGTTTAAGGCTTCACAATATCTGTCACTGAAGACAGGCGGTGTGACCCTACAAACACAAGAAAGCTGGCAGAGGGGCCGTTACCGGGCGCCACACGGAACATTAAATTTGAGTTCCTTGTCGAAAATTGAATTGAGGGAGTGGCATTTTACACCAACTGGGACATTCAGTCATTCAGAAAGACTGTTGATGTCTATGTTGATGTATTTAATGCCTTTCAGTGTCTATCATGCAGTGTGGCCCGAGGTATTCACAGATGGGGCCCGACGCACCATTGAGAGTCCAGATCAAGACTGAATGGAGGGACAATAAAGGTGAAGTGGGAGGTCCATTCAGGCTCAATCAAAGCACTTTCACAACACACACACACACACACACACACACACACACACAAGGGTTTGAGTTTGACGGTTAATGAGGTCACAACAGTCAAAGGTTGTTGGTAGGGTCACAGAGTTGCATGTCAGAGCAGGGTCAAGGTCAAGAGTGTTCAAGTTTATGTGTAACTTTGTTGTCGGTGAAGGTTTATTGAATATGAACATAAATTATGAATGAGTCTTGTGTCAGACGGTTTATTATTAGAATTCTGACCCTCACAGCTATACGTAGATAAGGAACGTATCATTTGTGCTTTAGGGATTTGGATTTACCACACATTGTAGAAAGGGATTTTAATTTGTAGCTCACGGTTTTCTTGTTTTCATTTTCACTGCCTTTCAACATTTTCATAGTAATGTTGAAATCTAGCCAAGTCACAGACAAAAAAGAAATGGATGGAAATCGAAAGAACAAAACCTTATTGTTCCCATTGCCATAAAAAAGAGAGGCTTTTAATAGATTTACAAGACAAATGGCCATTTGAAGCAATGATGATTTCTGCACAATTGGGGCAGACAAACCTCATATCTCTCACTATAGCAACAACAGTTCAATCGTTCACTTAGTTAACACAATTCCTTCACGTCCTTTGACTCTTTTGAAACTATTCAAATGCTCAAATAACTCTGAGAGTCTGATGTGTGAAAATGAGGTGGAAGTGAGTGAACAATGCAACACTTGCTGGGGTAGAAATCCCTCCTGAATGTTCAGTCGGCGCTGTAGAGGACAGCAGGTTGAATACTCGCGGTGCTCTGGTCGGCTCAACCAGGCATGCTGTGTATTGTCAGTGACCTTCAAAGCGCCTCGTTCTTACACAACACTATCCAGGCACTGGGGAACCTGCTCCACGCCCCTCGTTGTTATCTGTGAATGTGTGACTTCTCACAAGGATACTTTTGATGTAGTTTGCCCGTGCTTCATAGAGTCGATGTAATTGCTGCAGCATTGAGGAGAACGCTGACATCACTGCGACGGCTCTATAGACACCGAATGTGTATAAACGTCGACGCTAGCAGCCCCATTAAGCTTTTGTGATCTTTACACGCCACAAAACAAACTAGCGGGTTGGACGGGAAATGGAGAGATGACCTTGTTGTGTCCTGAGTGCCCGGAGGAACGGACACGGACAGGTTAAAACTGTGCTCCCTGTGCACTGGGGTCATTTCAGGACGCCTCAGACTTCGGCTTGTCTTATTTCTACATTGTCGAACTTGGCTCAGCTTTTTATCAGCACCAGAAATGCGTGGGCTGTTACCAAATGAACATATCGCTGTACATGTGTTGGTGGTAATGGTACCATGGTAACATGATAATATTAGCAAGTTGACAAGTCTATAATTAGCAACCTGTGAGATGTTTTCTTTTATTAGTGCCATCAGCACATTTATCATACACTTGTATTTACAGTTATTCAAGTGTGAGATGTGTTCATATTATTAGACTAAAATGTTTCCTCCACTATTTCATCTGTGTGTGTGTTTTAAGATTGGCTCCACAGAGCAGGTGAGGTAAGAATTAGGAGAGCCGGGTGGCGAGCCGGTTGAAATGGGAGGCACATCAGAAAGAAATAGTCACATGCATCCAAACACATTAGAGCATGTGAGAGCAGTGGGGTGTGGCGTGTTTGTGGCGTGTTTGTGGCGTGTTTGTGGCGTGCCTGCATGTCACGGTAACCATCTGAAACCTAAATGTAGACGCTGGGAAAATAGTGACTGAATTTCTTGCTTGAACTTCTGATTTTTTGCTCGGGTGAGCATGTCTGGAGGCGGAGACGTGTGTGTGTGTTTTAGTGTATCTGTGTGTGTGTGTGTGTTTGTGTGTGTGTGTGTGTGTGCGGGTGTGTGTGTTTGCACGCTAAACCCCCGCACAAAAAGATTTGGATGTTTTTTGATACAGAAATGGCAGCACAGCTGTGCTTGTTGGTTAACTCCCGCTCATGGCTGTGTTAAACACACACACAGACACACAAACACACAGACACACACACACACACACACAGACACACACGCACACACACACCGCCAGGCGCCTGCATGTGGTAGCTTCAGTTGAGTCACAGTTGTCTTGTCACCCCTCCTTGCTATGAACCTATTTGACCCGGCCACACACACACACACACACACACACACACACAAAACACAACACACAACACACAACACACACCAGATGCAAACATGTATTTGGATCCCCAAAAGGAAGTACAAAAAAGATGAAATAACACACACTTGATGCCTCTTTTTCATTTTGACACACACAATAAGAGTACACACCTCTTCCTTACCTCCTGAAGTGTAGACATTCACACCCCTCGGCAACTATGACAACAGGGCTCATCTGTCATCACACACACACACTCACACACACATATAACAGAGGGGGAGAAAATAATGACCTGTGTGTGTGTGTGTGTGTGTGTGTGTGTGTGCAAACAGCATGCACATTCCTGAAGACGCTGACCCGGGCTCTGTGGGTAACCATGACGACCACTGCTTCACCATGGAGACGACCGTTACTCCCTTTACTCGCCCTCCTCTCCTCTCCTCCTCCTCCTCCTCCTCCTCCTCCTCTCTTGCTCCCTACTGCCCCCCCCCCTGTTCCCTGTTCTCCATTCTCCTCTCTCAGTGTGTCTCTCCGTTTACCAATAATAATACCAGCCAGGTGTGCTCTCCATCACTCTGTTCCTCTCCCTGTCCATCTCTCCTGGTCTCTCCTGTATTTCTGTTTTCTCTCACGTTCTTTTCTTTCCTCTCCTCGTGATAAGAGGATACAACTGAAGATATTATATATTGTTCTTATTGTCAATAAATTGCCAACAAAAAAGACCACGGGTGCTTTCATATGCGGTATGATGGATTTGTACTGTGCCTGAGTGCAACCCCCCCCTCCAGTCCCCTGCAGCTCAGCTTTCACATTAGTGATGTTGTTCAATATCCAAGTACTCTTGGGTCTTTGTTTATGTTGTCGCTAGTGTGTCGAAAAGCGCCTCCCAGTCGCGAGATACCAAGCCCATGTTAGTTGCCCTGTGCCTTTGTTTATGTTTTGGACAGCTGCGGCATTGAACACCCCCTCTCCAAACTACTCGCCGACTGCTGCTTGTGTTAAATAGCCTCCACCTCCGTGTTTTGGTACACTGGGTTTTCTCACCTGACATGAACCATACAAGTGGAACGAACTATGCCAGAGCTCCCAACAAAGTGTTCACACTCATCACACAAACTGGGGGGGGGGGGGAATCCAGGCCCTGGTTGTTGATGTGAAAACCTCCTAAAACTAACAACGAATTGATCCTTCTAATAAATATTGTCTGTGTGGCTGAACCTGATCTAACTTATTACTCTGTGTTTTAGAGCTTCATTGTTAAAAAGTAAAAATCTATTAGAAACACTGGGTGACATCGCCCTTTATTACCACAAACACACACACACACACACTGTAGTTGACTCTGAGCTCCACATACACCATCATACTAATTAGAAGTACTCACTAGAGCACCAACATGTGTATTGATCCGCCGTTGAGAATAGTCCCAGAGAAAAACACTTTCTAATCCCGCTTGAGTAATGTTTGCTAAAAACTACATTACCCAGCTGTTTGAGGAAGTATAGTTAGTATATAAAGTAGTGCAGCCTTTCAAAAAGGCTGCACTACTTTATATACTACATATATACAGTATATACTACAGTATATAACACACTGTTATTTCTGTTAATTTAATGGTATTTATTGACAATAAGAGGAACACAGTATATTCTGTCGGGTGTTTAAATGGTTTACATGCTAACCAAACTTCTTCATAACTTGGATTTCAGGTCGGCCAAACCTTTTCTTCTCTTTTTACTTTCACCAACAACTGTTGTTTCTTTGTTTGTCGACAAGACTTTTATCAAAACGGTTTGTTGAGCGGATGAAAACAAGCCGGTTCGTTCAAATTCAAAGGCAGCTCTGAGCATTGGCCCCAAACAGCAACACCAGATAACCAGGTATGAGATGACATTTTGCATAGAACAAACGACACTTTCATGCTTACCAATCTGGCTGGTCTCTGATTGTTTAGTCCAAAGAAAACCAAAGGGACTCGCTCAAAGGAAAAAGACCTGACACTGGCGAGTCCAGCTTTCCTTCTTTTGTGAAGAACGCTGTTTGGTCACTTCCTGTGATCATAGCT
The DNA here is from genome assembly GCF_009769545.1 of Cyclopterus lumpus. NCBI lineage: Eukaryota > Metazoa > Chordata > Actinopteri > Perciformes > Cyclopteridae > Cyclopterus > Cyclopterus lumpus. Next base: position 8,124,184 of record NC_046972.1, read on the forward strand.
GACATCGAGGGTGAATCTACAGCTTCTTAATCACGGCGTTTTTTCTCTTTTACAGCCGCAGCCTCATGATTTACAGTAGGCTTAGAAATGTGTCTGGTTTTGAGATGTTATAGGATGTGATAAATCAATTGTTCGCCTCGTATTGAGCCACAAAGTGACGTTTGCGAGCCAACGTGACTGGAGGTGCAGCTGAAAGCTTGAAGGCCTTCCGACTCCCCGCTGGTCTAGTTACTGCCGGCAATCTCTGAACTACTTTTTCCTGTGGCACGTGATCTAAGTTTCCAACAAAAGACGTATAAACATTGCCTTAGAGACAGCGGCAAGTATCAGGCACATTGCTAAAGGGCATTGTGTGGATTTCTTATGCTACTTCTTTGCCTGTGCACGTACACAACCAGTCCGCCCACACTTTGCTGTCACTACATCTTGAATCATTACTTCCTGGCCTCCCCACATTAATGTGACTGATCTGATTTTTGTGGGTGGTAAAGTCTGACCTTCACTCAGTGACGTTTCAGATGTTCTGGAGATATGTTGCAGCGCAGACAGGGCGGACTGTCGAGGGTGGCTCACAATCATACAGTTATCAGCAGAATTTATCCCGAGCAAATGTTAAATAAATGGGCCGTAAGAGAAGTCTTTCTTCAGCTGTACCCTAAATTGAATCGGTAGGAAGAGTGATGAGCTACCTACCGCCTTCTGTGTGTCTGCAGAGGTGAACACCTTCTCTCTTCACCCGCTGTTCGCTGCGCTTTCAAAAAGTCAATTTTTTCCCGAAATTTAGAAAGGCAGGCTCATTTTAAGATTGATGACTGTGAATCTCTGAAATCTTATTAAGGATACTGAATGGATTTTGCGGGCCTCAGGGTCAGAAAAGTTGCACGACCAATAAAATATCACGGGAAAAAAGAAAAAACTGAAAAACTCCAGATCGAAGAAAAAAAACGGAAAATGTGAGATGTGAGCAGCAACCTTTGTAAAGCAGCTCTTCAATAAACCTGTTGTTTACCTTAACGTCGTGTCGCTTTTCAATTAATGTTGCAGCTATTAACATATACCGGCACGTCAGCAACGGCTCGTGGAGGATTTATTGTGTCTAATTAAAGATGTAGATGTCCAGTGGAGTGTCTGTTTTCCTGGTCCTCACTGTGTCGATATCTGCTCACGTTGATGCGTCCGTCACACTTTTATGACGCTGTGACGACGCTGAATCTGTCAAAAAGGGAACCAGCCGTGGAAGTATCGGGCCGAGTGTTTCAAAGCCAGTGCCGCGTTGTCCCACTTCTTTCGTCCCATCTAATTTTTTCCGCTCGACATTGTTGCTTTTCATGTGCATTTTGTTTCTTTTTCTCACTCTTCTACTTCTCTTACATAACGTTTGGGGATATTGATTGACAGGTGTCTCAGCCTTGGCAGTTGGTGTGTCCTCGTGCCACCTCACTTCAGCTCAGGCTCCGCTCCATCACCCAAGTGATAGATTTCCAGTCCGCTCGCGTTGAATGTGGTAAAGCCAAACTCCAGGCTTAAAGAAACAAATGAATTTGCCAACGCCACGCCGTCTTAAACTCTGCGGCTGCTCCTTGAGACTCTCAGCATCATTGCTCTTGCAAGGGATTTGTGTATGCTTTTGTTTTTTCTCTCTGCTAGAGAGGATGCCTGAAGTGATTTTTTCTATTTACACATAACAAGCTCCACCGTCTGCCGTTGCGGGAAAGTAAATGCTTTGCCCGTCTGAACAATCTGTGTTTTTCATGCTATGAAAAACACCCACAGGGTCAGATTGGGAGGAAAAATGTGAATATGCCTTATTGATGATAAAATGCAGCGCATTGCACCACGGTATATCAAAGTCGCAGGTGATGTCAACTAAACCCTGTAATCAGAGTCTTGTTACACCAGTTGTGTTGCTCACTTTGAGGTGCTTTCAGATCAGTGTTCGCTTTCATCCTTTTCCTGTCTCCTGCTCGGCACTAAAGCTGAGCGTCCGATAAAGCAGAAACGTCATGAGAAACAAAAGCCCACACATCTAAAGATAGCTCAGGGGAATTGTTAGGCAGCCCCGCGCTGTCACCATGCATACTATTGCAGAGCGGTGGCGTCATGCACCAACAAAGGTGACACCAGGTAACCAAGTCTGCCATCGCTGTTTTTTTTGCTTTTCTTCCTCCTGTCTATCTTTTATCTCATCACCTTCACTCCTCCCTTACATTCATCTTCCCTGAACCTATTCGCTCCTCATCGCCTCCTTTTTTCATCTCCTGTCAAATGATCTTTGAGACCGGTTTGATCCCCAGACCAACTCCACTCCCTCCCTCCCGTCAATCTGCCAGTCTCGCTCTATTCCTGATTGTCTGCCATGTTTTTTTCCGCTCATTTGTATGCACATCTGGCTGTCTTTTTTCTTACTCTGTCTTTCTCTTTTGCTACGGTTCTGTTGTCACCTTGCATTTTTTTATCCCCTTCTAACCTTTCTATCCTTTCTTTTTTATCCCTTCCATCCTTTCTCCTATTCTTTCCCATTGCTTTTCTGTGACATTAAGTCTCTCTTATTTTCCCTTCGTTGACCTTCCACTTTTCTCCGTCTCCCCCGTATTTCCAGCTGACTTTCTCCGTTACGCTATGTTGAACTTTTCCGTCTTTTATCAGAGGCAATGTTCAGAAGACAGTCGTCTTCTGAACATTGCTGGCCCAAGAACACACAAAAGCCATGAAGGGTTTATCACACGACAATCATATGTCAGAATTTTCCAAATGCTCTTTTTTCCTGCGAAAAATCCCCATCATGTTCCAATTTAACTGCTTCTGAACATTATCGCTCGGTTGTCGCGTTGTGGCGAACGTATTCTTCAAGTCCCCATCGTCTGACTTTTCTTCAGCAACCTTCAAACCGTTATTGTCATTCTCTCCCACGCCGTCTCCCTTCTCTTTAATGCCAGCCCTATTTCTCTACCTCTTATCTATCATTTCCTTTTGTCTCTCTTGTATTGTCTTCTGCCATTAGCTTCCCAGTCTGTCTCCTTGCTGCTCTGTCAGATTTTCCTGAAGGCTTTTGACCCTCCTTCCCCTCTTTTCCTCTACACTTTTTCTGTTTCCACTCTCTTCCTTTTCTCCTCACTCCCCCACCTCATGAGCATTTCTCTCTCTCTCTCTCTCTCTCTCTCTCTCTCTCAACGGCTCTTTCTTTCACTCCACAGGTCTCTCCACTACCATTTGCTCACTCTCCTTGCCCCCCCCCCCCCCCCCCCCCCCACCACACCCCCTCACACACACACACACACACACACACACACACATGCACTCTTTCCTCATTCATATTCCACCTGTGTCAGTCTCCTTGGAGTTGTTTGAGGGAATCAAATCCACCTTCAAATTCATCTTTTTATTCTTCTTATTCCCTCTCCGACTGAAGGTCTTATTCTTTTTTTTCTTTTCTTATCCTCTTTGTAGTGTGTGTTTGAGTGAGTGAGTGAGTTGGAATAATGGTGGGTGTCGATTTTGTTGTTCTCACCGATGAGCAAATACTGTTTATCACAATCATCATCATTAGACGCATGTTCAGAGTCTACACATTGACATCAAATGGAATTGTCTGAATTTCCCCTGCATACATTTTCCTCAAAGCCGAAGATAAAACAGACAAGGACAAGGTGAAATGCAAGAAAAGACCGGATAAAAAGAGTGTGTGTCTGTGTCTAGTGTCTGTGGAGGACAGGCAAGGATGCTTGCGGCTTTAAAAGTAGTTTTTTTTTTAATGAGGAAGCACTGTCACACTTCTGTTGCCGCGCTTGAAACTGTACAAAAAAAAGTAATACTGATATCATGCGGTCACAGCTGTATGTTTAAGGGTTATTTTACAGCGCCTTCGAATGTGGCTCAGCCAATCATAATCAAGGACCGGGAGTATGGAGCCGAGCAGGGACGACGTATCTTTGTCGGCCAACCCATGAAGTCACCATCGCACTGGTTCCAATGACAAAAAGCACATTTGAGTTTTACATTGGATTTTGGATTTGTTGCAGAAAATAAGCTTCGGGGCAAACACAGGTTTATGATACTTACACGTTTCGTTCAGCAAGATAACCTTCACACATGAACACCACTGTTTTGTGAATACAATAAAGTAAAAAGCGCACGTTAGCCATAAATGAACTACACCACACGGTCGCATAAGCAATGAGTTCACCCAGTGGACTCTCATTTAGCAACTGGCAAGCGACCACCTATTCAAAGTTTCAAAATTCAGAAGTGGTTTATTTATTGTATTTTATATTGTAGAACAAAACGTTAAAATATCTGCCTGTAGCTTGTGTTAACGACAGGCCTTATTTCAAACATCTAACCAAAACCAATTTAAAAAAAACATTGACTTCAAGACAAGGGAAGCAGAACTAAACATGCAGGACTCATGCAGGACTCATCTCTGCAGCACTTATCTGTAATCACAGGAAGCATAAAGACACAGAACAGAGCTTCTTCCATCTGAGACTTAGTGGAGTAGACCGACGGTCTGCACCCCAAGTTGGCTGCGAAGCACCAGCTTCATTGTTTGTGAATCAAAAGTCGTTTCAGTGTGTCATATTCATATTCATATTCGCATGGCCTGTGCACCACTCCTCCCCCTTCTCTCGCTCTCTCTCACTCTCTGACAGGTCGGTGGGTCTCCTGTGAGAGCTGACCTTTCTCCTGAAGGAGAGAGAGAGAGAAAGAGAGAGAGAGAGAGAGAGAGAGAGAGAGAGAGAGAGGAGGCAAACGAAGCAAGAGAGGTAGTGATGTGTGTAAGTGAGTGAATGATAATTTAGTGGCATCGAAGGATAAGATGTTTGTGTGTTGTCAGACTGAGTTGTGCATCCAATATATGGTCTGTTCGGACCGATGGGGAAGTAAAAATATGTGTGAAAATAATTGCTTGTTTATGTGTGTTGTGTGTCACTTGGTCAAATGTGTGAGTAAGAAAGACAAAATGTGTTGTGTGATTGTGCGTGTGTGTGTGTGTATCATATGACTGCATGTATGTGTGTGTGCGTGTGTGTTTGGTTAACTGATAGTAAATGTAGATCTTTACAGCATTGAGACTTCATGTGGTAACCATGACAACGTCACAGTGGGAGAGGCTGTCTGAATGCATTATGTCATCAATGTTTAACCCCCAAAACACAAACACACACACACACGCGCTATACCCAGCCAACATACTCTCACTGTTAGTGAATACAGCTGGTAAACACACGCACAAACACACACACACACACGCGCACAGTTGCTGCTTGGCTACTCACACACAACCCATGCATTTACATGAAAATACACTCATGATGCCAAGCTGCAGGTGTGTGGCACTCCAGCCTCGAAGTGTAGAAACCTCACACACACTCACACACACACACACACACACTCACACATAAACATGCACACACACACACACACATAAACAGATGCGTACACACTCAGATGGAGCGAGAAGAAAACCTGTTAACACCTGAGGGAAGCATGCAGGTCTCTGAAGTACTTTGAGAACACATTGTTGAGTGGTAATAAGCTACGTGTGTGTGTGTGTGTGTGTGTGTGAGTGTGTGTGAGGGGGGGTTGAGGGGGCTGACATTTTTTACGTATTTGCAGAACATACTTCATGAACTAAAAATCTGCATTTTTTTATCTGCTCATATAATGACAAACAAGCAAGAAATACATGTTAGGTTTATAAAAATTCGAATAAATATGTTTACATCCAATCTATTATGTTAATGTTGGCCAGCAATATTGAGCATTATATATTAGGATTAAACTGAAAGTACTGCTGACCCCAGTTGGCAGAAAATACTGTTACGTTGAATTTTTATGTTTCTTCACCAAAAATATTGAATTAATGTTTCATGTCAGACAGGGGTTCAGACAGATATTGTTAAATTGACTTAAGTGTGGAAAAAAGGGATCCTCTGGGTACTATGAATATCTATGATACATTTCACGGCAAGCCATTGTTTAGCTGTTAGCGATAAGTACGGTTTATTACATCTCTGGTCTTGCTTTAATAGATTTGGCCATCAATTCTATCAGTTATGATAGCATTGTAGTCATCGCAGTAATTGCTGAGACATCACAAGAAAAAAAGCCCAACGTGGCGGAAAGGAGCAGTCAGGCGATAAGTATGGTTGAAAAGAAGCCATACGTTTAAACACAGATTCAAGACACTTCATTTGAAGTTATAACCAAAAGTGAATGTGCCCAATAGTTGGTGAGAGGAGGCACAGCTCTCACCTTTAAAACAAATCCACATTCATCCTCTGAATATGGTATTACCGGCTCTTTCCACCTGCTGTTAAAGCAGTTGCAATGCAATTTAAATGCATCTCGGTAAATGTAAGAACTGAATTAGAGGTACACAAAGCAGGGTTTGTGTACTTCATCTAAAACTTATCTGTGAACATCTCCGACTGATGATATCTAACAATGTAAAAGGATCTGAAGGAGGTTTCTCTTCTGATGATATTGAGGTAAAGACGTGTTTCCAAATACTATCCATCACCTCGCTGTGTGCGTGTGTGTGTGTGACAGAATGTGTGAGATACTGCAGGTGTGTGGGTGGTGGAGACACGAATTGGATGGAGAATGAGAAAGTGAACAAGAGAGAGAGAGAGAGAGTGAATCATTCCCTGAACAGACCACCTCGACAGCGTGATATCAGATGCATTATTTGATGATTGGATCGCTGGCTACAAAAGCTGATAGATCTCCACCTGAAATTGATTTCTGTCTGGATGTGACTCACACACACACACACACACACACACACACACACACTCACACATACACACACTCACGCACGCATGCACACACACAAAGGCTGAGACCGAAAGCCAGGGGAAACTAATTACCAGTTTACGGAGTGTCTGAGAAACCTGAACCTCAAGGAAAACACCTGAAGGACTGGCAGACTGGCAACGAGAGACAAAATAAATTGGGAAATTAATGTTCTATTATTGGACTGAGAGTGTGTGCGGGCTATTATTTCAAAGGGTATGATGATTTGATCGCTTTCAGGGTGACTTTTGGTCCTTCACAGGGGCAGTTTTATTGAACTATGAACAATAATACAGTTTCACTGCATATTGGCAAATACACGCTGAGTTTTGAGAGGCTAAGATTTCTTTCATTTTAAATTACCATGCACCAAATTCTAAACGGCAACAGGCTGCTTCAAGCTGCGCAGGTTCATTTTCACCCCCATGTTCTCAAATTATCCAGGATTGTATTAATGTTAAAGAGCATTGTGCCTTTTTTTCGGCCTCAGTCGTGTTCTCGAATGGGGTTTTCCACGTAGATGCGCGCGTCTGTTTGGACTTAAATTCTGAAATGGTTGTTTCCTCTTGTTGCACAGGCGATAACAGCGATGTGTTCATGTGAAGGACGGTGGATAAAGTAAAGTCAGTGTTCACTATAAGACAGACTATCCCTAGGAATCAAAGCCATTTTCCGACTGCCGACTGCAGCCGGGCTTTATCGCCGACTTTAGTGGCTGACTCCTAATGCTCTTGTGGCTGAATGGGAACAAATCCCTGCAGCCGGGTTACCAAATCTTGTGAAAAGCCTCCGAGAGGAGCTGTGATAGCGACATATAAATTAAACGAGCTCTTCAACAATGTCACAGCACAGGTAATACTGATCAAATGATCTGTTGTTATGTGGAAGGGATTTAATTACCACTAAGCCTTCTAGCTGTACCAGCCACTGACAGGCTGAATGCCTTGAGTGTCCACACAAGAAGGGCTGCACTCCTTAACCTAAACCTTGACGAGCTCTTTTCATTTGGGTGATATTTTCCTTTATTAGAATGGGCAGTAACCCTCGGTTTCCTAATACCCTGATACCCACGCACAAGGTCTGAATGACACGCACCAGGCTTTCAACTAACTCCAATGTAAACCCATCTGCATCATTATTCATTTTCACTTTCAGTTTCCGGCAGAGCTCTCACGTCGGCTGAAGGGAGAGGAAGAAATGGTGGAAAGCCGGCTGTGTAATATTTAGCAGCATACATACTAGTCTGACTTGCTTGATTTATTGTTGACTGTCGTGGCTCTGTCATGAGTTGACTTGCCTTAGTTATGAGTGATGTGTAGGCCTATATTATTTTTCAAGCACAATGCTGCAGACAGTTTACAGGATTATTAAATTTTTTGACCATTTCGACTGAGTTTCACCACTAAGGCCGCAGTAAACGCGTAGTGGCTGTTACTCATCCAGTAATATTTAGATTTAGACAGAACTAGCTTGTTCAGCACCGTCAGGTAAAATGACAGAAATGATCCCACAATGCCTTCTCATGTGAACATTCGTTTCCCTTTTCCCTATAAATTTAGAAAATGAAGATCATTTAAGCGAATAGGGATTTTGTTTAAACGACAGTGGCGACATTTGTTATTTGCAACAACAATTTACTTTCAGAAAAAAGTCAGATGAGGCAAAAAATTGCGAATCGACCTTTAAAAAACAGGTAAAGCGACTTTAGACTCCCGCTACATATCTTGCTGTATCGGAGTAAGATTAGCGGTCATGGTGATGTTTTTACTGGTGTGTGTGTGTGTGTGTGTGTGTGTGTGTGTGTGTGTGTGTGTGTCTCTGTGTCTCTGTGTGTGTGTTGGGTAGGGGGGTTACCTCTCTGTCAGAACTCTTCTGTCACACTTGGTAATGATCAAAGCTCTCCCTGGGACCCCCTACCGTACACACTCACAGCCAACCAGCCAACTGGACAGGAATTGCTCAGCCATGCAGCCCGCGCTCCACACGGCTCGTACAGGATCTCTCACGCACACACACACACTTTTACAGACACACATACATGAACGCTACTGCTCTCCTGTTTCGTGTCTTTCTTCCCTCCGATTCCCTTTTATTATTTCCAGTGCTCTTTCAGCTCTTCAGTTTCCAGTTAAAAGTTCTCTGTTTCATATATCACCGCTTGCTGTCGCCGTGTCTTCTCCTGCAGCTTCATCTTGCTGTTACGCTGCGTTTTTCCGTTCTGCTTCTCGTGCTGGTTCACAGTCTCTTTCTTCACAGTCATTCTTACTCTGCTCACTTTGTTATCAGATTCTATGTTTGAAACTCCCACTTCACGTTTGCTTTCCTGTTGTGTTCGTAGAATGTCATTCTTTCAGTCTTTCAGTCTTTCCTGCTTCATGAGATTAAATATCTTTGTGTGACACCTCCAGCCTTTCATTTCTTAATGGCACTATTTCTTTGAACTATTTTCACTCTTTTCTCATCATTACTGGTGCATCCTTTCCTTGGCTAGATTTGATTGTTCATATGGCCTTCAATGTATAGCCACCAATGGGTTGCATTTCTTCTATGCTACTTTCTTTGTTTTCCTTGTCTCATTTTGTCATGACATATGAACAAAGTACTCACTTTGTATTCCCCCAATTTGTTTCCACATTCTTGCTCCATCTGTCCTCCCCTCCCTTCTTCTGTCTCTCCTTTTTTGCCCTTTCAGTTGTCTTTTTCATAAAACACTGACCTGATTTGATTAAGTTTGTTTTTGTCAATAAAATAATGTCACTGCTTAGTTTTCACTCTCTGAGAACTTCAAAAGACCCATGATGTAGCGTCAATTCTTCTCAGGGTTTTACAGGTTACAACCCAGGATTGTAGGACTGTTGGACTGTTTGACTGTTGGACTGTAGGATTGTTGGACTGTAGGATTGTAGGACTGTTGGACTGTTGGACTGTTGGACTGTAGGATTGTTGGACTGTTGGACTGTTGGACTGTAGGATTGTTGGACTGTAGGATTGTTGGACTGTAGGATTGTTGGACTGTTGGACTGTTGGACTGTTGGACTGTAGGATTGTTGGACTGTAGGATTGTTGGACTGTTGGACTGTTGGACTGTTGGACTGTTGGAATGTAGGATTGTTGGACTGTTGGACTGTTGGACTGTAGGATTGTTGGACTGTAGGATTGTTGGACTGTTGGACTGTTGGACTGTAGGATTGTTGGACTGTAGGATTGTTGGACTGTAGGATTGTTGGACTGTAGGATTGTAGGACTGTTGGACTGTTGGACTGTTGGACTGTAGGATTGTTGGACTGTTGGACTGTTGGACTGTAGGATTGTTGGACTGTAGGATTGTTGGACTGTAGGATTGTTGGACTGTTGGACTGTTGGACTGTAGGATTGTTGGACTGTAGGATTGTTGGACTGTTGGACTGTTGGACTGTAGGATTGTTGGACTGTTGGACTGTTGGACTGTAGGATTGTTGGACTGTTGGACTGTTGGACTGTTGGACTGTTGGACTGTAGGATTGTTGGACTGTTGGACTGTTGGACTGTAGGATTGTTGGACTGTTGGACTGTAGGATTGTTGGACTGTAGGATTGTTGGACTGTTGGACTGTTGGACTGTAGGATTGTTGGACTGTAGGATTGTTGGACTGTAGGATTGTTGGACTGTTGGACTGTAGGATTGTTGGACTGTTGGACTGTAGGATTGTTGGACTGTAGGATTGTTGGACTGTTGGACTGTTGGACTGTTGGACTGTAGGATTGTTGGACTGTTGGACTGTAGGACTGTTGGACTGTAGGATTGTTGGACTGTAGGATTGTTGGACTGTTGGACTGTAGGATTGTTGGACTGTTGGACTGTAGGATTGTTGGACTGTAGGATTGTTGGACTGTTGGACTGTTGGACTGTAGGATTGTTGGACTGTTGGACTGTAGGACTGTTGGACTGTAGGATTGTTGGACTGTAGGATTGTTGGACTGTTGGACTGTTGGACTGTAGGATTGTTGGACTGTTGGACTGTAGGATTGTTGGACTGTAGGATTGTTGGACTGTAGGATTGTTGGACTGTTGGACTGTTGGACTGTAGGATTGTTGGACTGTTGGACTGTTGGACTGTAGGATTGTTGGACTGTAGGATTGTTGGACTGTAGGATTGTTGGACTGTTGGACTGTTGGACTGTAGGACTGTAGGACTGTAGGATTGTTGGATTGTTGGACTGTTGGACTGTTGGACTGTAGGATTGTTGGACTGTTGGACTGTAGGACTGTTGGACTGTAGGATTGTTGGACTGTTGGACTGTTGGACTGTAGGATTGTTGGACTGTTGGACTGTTGGACTGTAGGATTGTTGGACTGTTGGACTGTAGGATTGTTGGACTGTTGGACTGTAGGATTGTTGGACTGTTGGACTGTAGGATTGTTGGACTGTTGGACTGTTGGACTGTAGGATTGTTGGACTGTAGGATTGTTGGACTGTTGGACTGTAGAATTGTTGGACTGTTGGACTTTTGGACTGTTGGACTGTAGGACTGTAGGACTGTTGGACTGTTGGACTGTTGGACTGTTGGACTGTAGGATTGTTGGACTGTTGGACTGTTGGACTGTAGGATTGTTGGACTGTTGGACTGTTGGACTGTAGGATTGTTGGACTGTAGGATTGTTGGACTGTTGGACTGTTGGACTGTAGGACTGTAGGACTGTAGGATTGTTGGACTGTTGGACTGTTGGACTGTAGGACTGTAGGATTGTTGGACTGTTGGACTGTTGGACTGTAGGATTGTTGGACTGTAGGATTGTTGGACTGTTGGACTGTTAGACTGTTGGATTGTTGGACTGTTGGACTGTTGGACTGTAGGATTGTTGGACTGTAGGATTGTTGGACTGTTGGACTGTTGGACTGTTGGATTGTTGGACTGTAGGATTGTTGGACTGTAGGATTGTAGGATTGTAGGATTGTAGGACTGTTGGACTGTTGGACTGTAGGATTGTTGGGCTGTAGGATTGTTGGACTGTTGGACTGTAGGATTGTTGGACTGTTGGACTGTTGGACTGTAGGATTGTAGGATTGTTGGACTGTTGGACTGTAGGATTGTTGGACTGTTGGACTGTAGGATTGTTGGACTGTAGGATTGTTGGACTGTTGGACTGTTGGACTGTAGGATTGTTGGACTGTTGGACTGTAGGATTGTTGGACTGTTGGACTGTAGGATTGTTGGACTGTTGGACTGTAGGATTGTAGGACTGTTGGACTGTAGGATTGTTGGACTGTAGGATTGTTGGACTGTTGGACTGTTAGACTGTTGGATTGTTGGACTGTTGGACTGTTGGACTGTAGGATTGTTGGACTGTAGGATTGTTGGACTGTTGGACTGTTGGACTGTTGGACTGTTGAACTGTAGGATTGTTGGACTGTTGGACTGTTGGACTGTAGGATTGTTGGACTGTTGGACTGTTGGACTGTTGGACTGTTGGACTGTTGGACTGTAGGATTGTTGGACTGTTGGACTGTTGGACTGTTGGACTGTAGGATTGTTGGACTGTTGGACTGTTGGACTGTAGGATTGTTGGACTGTTGGACTGTTGGACTGTAGGATTGTTGGACTGTAGGATTGTTGGACTGTTGGACTGTAGGACTGTAGGACTGTAGGATTGTTGGACTGTTGGACTGTTGGACTGTAGGATTGTTGGACTGTAGGATTGTTGGACTGTTGGACTGTTAGACTGTTGGACTCTTGGACTGTTGGACTGTAGGATTGTTGGACTGTAGGATTGTTGGACTGTTGGACTGTTGGATTGTTGGACTTTTGGACTGTTGGACTGTAGGACTGTTGGACTGTAGGATTGTTGGACTGTTGGACTGTTGGACTGTAGGATTGTTGGACTGTTGGACTGTTGGACTGTTGGACTGTAGGATTGTTGGACTGTTGGACTGTTGGACTGTAGGATTGTTGGACTGTTGGACTGTAGGATTGTTGGACTGTAGGATTGTTGGACTGTTGGACTGTTGGACTGTAGGACTGTAGGACTGTAGGATTGTTGGACTGTTGGACTGTTGGACTGTTGGACTGTAGGATTGTTGGACTGTAGGATTGTTGGACTGTTGGACTGTTGGACTGTTAGACTGTTGGATTGTTGGACTGTTGGACTGTTGGACTGTAGGATTGTTGGACTGTAGGATTGTTGGACTGTTGGACTGTTGGACTGTAGGATTGTTGGACTGTAGGATTGTTGGACTGTTGGACTGTTGGACTGTAGGATTGTTGGACTGTTGGACTGTTGGACTGTTGGACTGTAGGATTGTTGGACTGTTGGACTGTTGGACTGTTGGAATGTAGGATTGTTGGACTGTTGGACTGTTGGACTGTAGGATTGTTGGACTGTAGGATTGTTGGACTGTTGGACTGTTGGACTGTAGGATTGTTGGACTGTAGGATTGTTGGACTGTAGGATTGTTGGACTGTAGGATTGTAGGACTGTTGGACTGTTGGACTGTAGGATTGTTGGACTGTTGGACTGTAGGATTGTTGGACTGTTGGACTGTAGGATTGTTGGACTGTTGGACTGTTGGACTGTAGGATTGTTGGACTGTAGGATTGTTGGACTGTTGGACTGTAGAATTGTTGGACTGTTGGACTTTTGGACTGTTGGACTGTAGGACTGTTGGACTGTAGGATTGTTGGACTGTTGGACTGTTGGACTGTTGGACTGTTGGACTGTTGGACTGTAGGATTGTTGGACTGTTGGACTGTTGGACTGTAGGATTGTTGGACTGTTGGACTGTAGGATTGTTGGACTGTAGGATTGTTGGACTGTTGGACTGTTGGACTGTAGGACTGTAGGACTGTAGGATTGTTGGACTGTTGGACTGTTGGACTGTAGGACTGTAGGATTTATGGACTGTTGGACTGTTGGACTGTAGGATTGTTGGACTGTAGGATTGTTGGACTGTTGGACTGTAGGATTGTTGGACTGTAGGATTGTTGGACTGTTGGACTGTTAGACTGTTGGATTGTTGGACTGTTGGACTGTTGGACTGTAGGATTGTTGGACTGTAGGATTGTTGGACTGTTGGACTGTTGGATTGTTGGACTGTAGGATTGTTGGACTGTAGGATTGTAGGATTGTAGGATTGTAGGACTGTTGGACTGTTGGACTGTAGGATTGTTGGGCTGTAGGATTGTTGGACTGTTGGACTGTAGGATTGTTGGACTGTTGGACTGTTGGACTGTTGGACTGTAGGATTGTAGGATTGTTGGACTGTTGGACTGTAGGATTGTTGGACTGTTGGACTGTAGGATTGTTGGACTGTAGGATTGTTGGACTGTGGGACTGTTGGACTGTAGGATTGTTGGACTGTTGGACAGTAGGATTGTTGGACTGTTGGACTGTAGGATTGTTGGACTGTTGGACTGTAGGATTGTAGGACTGTTGGACTGTAGGATTGTTGGACTGTAGGATTGTTGGACTGTTGGACTGTTAGACTGTTGGATTGTTGGACTGTTGGACTGTTGGACTGTAGGATTGTTGGACTGTAGGATTGTTGGACTGTTGGACTGTTGGACTGTTGGACTGTTGGACTGTAGGATTGTTGGACTGTTGGACTGTTGGACTGTAGGATTGTTGGACTGTTGGACTGTAGGATTGTAGGACTGTAGGATTGTTGGACTGTTGGACTGTTGGACTGTTGGACTGTAGGATTGTTGGACTGTAGGATTGTTGGACTGTTGGACTGTTAGACTGTTGGACTGTTGGACTGTAGGATTGTTGGACTGTAGGATTGTTGGACTGTTGGACTGTTGGACTGTTGGATTGTTGGACTTTTGGACTGTTGGACTGTAGGACTGTTGGACTGTAGGATTGTTGGACTGTTGGACTGTTGGACTGTTGGACTGTAGGATTGTTGGACTGTTGGACTGTTGGACTGTAGGATTGTTGGACTGTTGGACTGTAGGATTGTTGGACTGTTGGACTGTAGGATTGTTGGACTGTAGGATTGTTGGACTGTTGGACTGTTGGACTGTAGGATTGTTGGACTGTTGGACTGTAGGATTGTTGGACTGTTGGACTGTAGGATTGTTGGACTGTTGGACTGTAGGATTGTTGGACTGTTGGACTGTTGGACTGTAGGATTGTTGGACTGTAGGATTGTTGGACTGTTGGACTGTAGAATTGTTGGACTGTTGGACTTTTGGACTGTTGGACTGTAGGACTGTTGGACTGTAGGATTGTTGGACTGTTGGACTGTTGGACTGTTGGACTGTAGGATTGTTGGACTGTTGGACTGTTGGACTGTTGGACTGTAGGATTGTTGGACTGTTGGACTGTTGGACTGTAGGATTGTTGGACTGTAGGATTGTTGGACTGTAGGATTGTAGGACTGTTGGACTGTTGGACTGTTGGACTGTAGGATTGTTGGACTGTTGGACTGTTGGACTGTAGGATTGTTGGACTGTAGGATTGTTGGACTGTTGGACTGTTGGACTGTAGGATTGTTGGACTGTAGGATTGTTGGACTGTTGGACTGTTGGACTGTAGGATTGTTGGACTGTTGGACTGTTGGACTGTAGGATTGTTGGACTGTTGGACTGTTGGACTGTTGGACTGTAGGATTGTTGGACTGTTGGACTGTTGGACTGTAGGATTGTTGGACTGTTGGACTGTAGGATTGTTGGACTGTAGGATTGTTGGACTGTTGGACTGTTGGACTGTAGGATTGTTGGACTGTAGGATTGTTGGACTGTAGGATTGTTGGACTGTTGGACTGTAGGATTGTTGGACTGTTGGACTGTAGGATTGTTGGACTGTAGGATTGTTGGACTGTTGGACTGTTGGACTGTTGGACTGTAGGATTGTTGGACTGTTGGACTGTAGGACTGTTGGACTGTGGGCTGTAGGATTGTTGGACTGTTGGACTGTAGGATTGTTGGACTGTTGGACTGTAGGATTGTTGGACTGTTGGACTGTAGGATTGTAGGACTGTTGGACTGTAGGATTGTTGGACTGTAGGATTGTTGGACTGTTGGACTGTTAGACTGTTGGATTGTTGGACTGTTGGACTGTTGGACTGTAGGATTGTTGGACTGTAGGATTGTTGGACTGTTGGACTGTTGGACTGTTGGACTGTTGGACTGTAGGATTGTTGGACTGTTGGACTGTTGGACTGTAGGATTGTTGGACTGTTGGACTGTTGGACTGTTGGACTGTTGGACTGTAGGATTGTTGGACTGTTGGACTGTTGGACTGTAGGATTGTTGGACTGTTGGACTGTTGGACTGTAGGATTGTTGGACTGTAGGATTGTTGTACTGTTGGACTGTAGGACTGTAGGACTGTAGGATTGTTGGACTGTTGGACTGTTGGACTGTTGGACTGTAGGATTGTTGGACTGTAGGATTGTTGGACTGTTGGACTGTTAGACTGTAGGACTGTTGGACTGTAGGATTGTTGGACTGTAGGATTGTTGGACTGTTGGACTGTTGGACTGTTGGATTGTTGGACTTTTGGACTGTTGGACTGTAGGACTGTTGGACTGTAGGATTGTTGGACTGTTGGACTGTTGGACTGTAGGATTGTTGGACTGTTGGACTGTTGGACTGTAGGATTGTTGGACTGTAGGATTGTTGGACTGTAGGATTGTTGGACTGTTGGACTGTAGGATTGTTGGTCTGTTGGACTGTTGGACTGTTGGACTGTAGGATTGTTGGACTGTTGGACTGTTGGACTGTAGGATTGTTGGACTGTAGGATTGTTGGACTGTAGGATTGTTGGACTGTTGGACTGTTGGACTGTAGGACTGTAGGACTGTAGGATTGTATGACTGTTGGACTGTAGGATTGTTGGACTGTAGGATTGTTGGACTGTAGAATTGTTGGACTGTTGGACTTTTGGACTGTTGGACTGTAGGACTGTTGGACTGTAGGATTGTTGGACTGTTGGACTGTTGGACTGTTGGACTGTTGGACTGTTGGACTGTTGGACTGTTGGACTGTAGGATTGTTGGACTGTTGGACTGTTGGACTGTAGGATTGTTGGACTGTTGGACTGTAGGATTGTTGGACTGTAGGATTGTTGGACTGTTGGACTGTTGGACTGTAGGACTGTAGGACTGTAGGATTGTTGGACTGTTGGACTGTTGGACTGTAGGACTGTAGGATTGTTGGACTGTTGGACTGTTGGACTGTAGGATTGTTGGACTGTAGGATTGTTGGACTGTTGGACTGTTGGACTGTTGGACTGTAGGATTGTTGGACTGTAGGATTGTAGGATTGTAGGACTGTTGGACTGTTGGACTGTAGGATTGTAGGATTGTTGGACTGTTGGACTGTAGGATTGTTGGACTGTTGGACTGTAGGATTGTTGGACTGTAGGATTGTTGGACTGTTGGACTGTTGGACTGTTGGACTGTAGGATTGTAGGATTGTTGGACTGTTGGACTGTAGGATTGTTGGACTGTTGGACTGTAGGATTGTTGGACTGTAGGATTGTTGGACTGTTGGACTGTTGGACTGTAGGATTGTTGGACTGTTGGACTGTAGGATTGTTGGACTGTTGGACTGTAGGATTGTTGGACTGTTGGACTGTAGGATTGTAGGACTGTTGGACTGTAGTATTGTTGGACTGTAGGATTGTTGGACTGTTGGACTGTTGGACTGTAGGACTGTAGGACTGTAGGATTGTATGATTGTTGGACTGTTGGACTGTAGGATTGTTGGACTGTAGAATTGTTGGACTGTTGGACTTTTGGACTGTTGGACTGTAGGACTGTTGGACTGTAGGATTGTTGGACTGTTGGACTGTTGGACTGTTGGACTGTTGGACTGTTGGACTGTAGGATTGTTGGACTGTTGGACTGTTGGACTGTAGGATTGTTGGACTGTTGGACTGTAGGATTGTTGGACTGTAGGATTGTTGGATTGTTGGACTGTTGGACTGTAGGACTGTAGGACTGTAGGATTGTTGGACTGTTGGACTGTTGGACTGTAGGACTGTAGGATTGTTGGACTGTTGGACTGTTGGACTGTAGGATTGTTGGACTGTAGGATTGTTGGACTGTTGGACTGTTAGACTGTTGGATTGTTGGACTGTTGGACTGTTGGACTGTAGGATTGTTGGACTGTAGGATTGTTGGACTGTTGGACTGTTGGACTGTTGGACTGTAGGATTGTTGGACTGTAGGATTGTAGGATTGTAGGACTGTTGGACTGTTGGACTGTAGGATTGTTGGGCTGTAGGATTGTTGGACTGTTGGACTGTAGGATTGTTGGACTGTTGGACTGTTGGACTGTTGGACTGTAGGATTGTAGGATTGTTGGACTGTTGGACTGTAGGATTGTTGGACTGTTGGACTGTAGGATTGTTGGACTGTAGGATTGTTGGACTGTTGGACTGTTGGACTGTTGGACTGTAGGATTGTTGGACTGTTGGACTGTAGGATTGTTGGACTGTTGGACTGTAGGATTGTTGGACTGTTGGACTGTAGGATTGTAGGACTGTTGGACTGTAGGATTGTTGGACTGTAGGATTGTTGGACTGTTGGACTGTTAGACTGTTGGATTGTTGGACTGTTGGACTGTTGGACTGTAGGATTGTTGGACTGTAGGATTGTTGGACTGTTGGACTGTTGGACTGTTGGACTGTTGGACTGTAGGATTGTTGGACTGTTGGACTGTTGGACTGTAGGATTGTTGGACTGTTGGACTGTTGGACTGTTGGACTGTAGGATTGTTGGACTGTTGGACTGTTGGACTGTAGGATTGTTGGACTGTTGGACTGTTGGACTGTAGGATTGTTGGACTGTAGGATTGTTGTACTGTTGGACTGTAGGACTGTAGGACTGTAGGATTGTTGGACTGTTGGACTGTTGGACTGTAGGATTGTTGGACTGTAGGATTGTTTGACTGTTGGACTGTTAGACTGTTGGACTGTTGGACTGTAGGATTGTTGGACTGTAGGATTGTTGGACTGTTGGACTGTTGGACTGTTGGATTGTTGGACTTTTGGACTGTTGGACTGTAGGACTGTTGGACTGTAGGATTGTTGGACTTTTGGACTGTTGGACTGTAGGATTGTTGGACTGTTGGACTGTTGGACTGTAGGACTGTTGGACTGTAGGATTGTTGGACTGTTGGATTGTTGGACTGTAGGATTGTTGGACTGTTGGACTGTAGGATTGTTGGACTGTAGGATTGTTGGACTGTTGGACTGTTGGACTGTAGGACTGTAGGACTGTAGGATTGTTGGACTGTTGGACTGTTGGACTGTTGGACTGTAGGATTGTTGGACTGTAGGATTGTTGGACTGTTGGACTGTTAGACTGTTGGATTGTTGGACTGTTGGACTGTTGGACTGTAGGATTGTTGGACTGTAGGATTGTTGGACTGTTGGACTGTTGGACTGTAGGATTGTTGGACTGTAGGATTGTTGGACTGTTGGACTGTTGGACTGTAGGATTGTTGGACTGTTGGACTGTTGGACTGTAGGATTGTTGGACTGTTGGACTGTTGGACTGTTGGACTGTTGGAATGTAGGATTGTTGGACTGTTGGACTGTTGGACTGTAGGATTGTTGGACTGTAGGATTGTTGGACTGTTGGACTGTTGGACTGTTGGACTGTTGGACTGTTGGACTGTTGGACTGTAGGATTGTTGGACTGTTGGACTGTTGGACTGTAGGATTGTTGGACTGTTGGACTGTAGGATTGTTGGACTGTAGGATTGTTGGACTGTTGGACTGTTGGACTGTAGGACTGTAGGACTGTAGGATTGTTGGACTGTTGGACTGTTGGACTGTAGGACTGTAGGATTGTTGGACTGTTGGACTGTTGGACTGTAGGATTGTTGGACTGTAGGATTGTTGGACTGTTGGACTGTTAGACTGTTGGATTGTTGGACTGTTGGACTGTTGGACTGTAGGATTGTTGGACTGTAGGATTGTTGGACTGTTGGACTGTTGGACTGTTGGACTGTAGGATTGTTGGACTGTAGGATTGTAGGATTGTAGGACTGTTGGACTGTTGGACTGTAGGATTGTTGGGCTGTAGGATTGTTGGACTGTTGGACTGTAGGATTGTTGGACTGTTGGACTGTTGGACTGTTGGACTGTAGGATTGTAGGATTGTTGGACTGTTGGACTGTAGGATTGTTGGACTGTTGGACTGTAGGATTGTTGGACTGTAGGATTGTTGGACTGTTGGACTGTTGGACTGTAGGATTGTTGGACTGTTGGACTGTAGGATTGTTGGACTGTTGGACTGTAGGATTGTTGGACTGTTGGACTGTAGGATTGTAGGACTGTTGGACTGTAGGATTGTTGGACTGTAGGATTGTTGGACTGTTGGACTGTTAGACTGTTGGATTGTTGGACTGTTGGACTGTTGGACTGTAGGATTGTTGGACTGTAGGATTGTTGGACTGTTGGACTGTTGGACTGTTGGACTGTTGGACTGTAGGATTGTTGGACTGTTGGACTGTTGGACTGTAGGATTGTTGGACTGTTGGACTGTTGGACTGTTGGACTGTTGGACTGTAGGATTGTTGGACTGTTGGACTGTTGGACTGTAGGATTGTTGGACTGTTGGACTGTTGGACTGTAGGATTGTTGGACTGTTGGACTGTTGGACTGTTGGACTGTTGGACTGTAGGATTGTTGGACTGTTGGACTGTTGGACTGTAGGATTGTTGGACTGTTGGACTGTTGGACTGTAGGATTGTTGGACTGTAGGATTGTTGTACTGTTGGACTGTAGGACTGTAGGACTGTAGGATTGTTGGACTGTTGGACTGTTGGACTGTTGGACTGTAGGATTGTTGGACTGTAGGATTGTTTGACTGTTGGACTGTTAGACTGTTGGACTGTTGGACTGTAGGATTGTTGGACTGTAGGATTGTTGGACTGTTGGACTGTTGGACTGTTGGATTGTTGGACTTTTGGACTGTTGGACTGTAGGACTGTTGGACTGTAGGATTGTTGGACTTTTGGACTGTTGGACTGTAGGATTGTTGGACTGTTGGACTGTTGGACTGTAGGACTGTTGGACTGTAGGATTGTTGGACTGTTGGATTGTTGGACTGTAGGATTGTTGGACTGTTGGACTGTAGGATTGTTGGACTGTAGGATTGTTGGACTGTTGGACTGTTGGACTGTAGGACTGTAGGACTGTAGGATTGTTGGACTGTTGGACTGTTGGACTGTAGGATTGTTGGACTGTAGGATTGTTGGACTGTTGGACTGTTAGACTGTTGGATTGTTGGACTGTTGGACTGTTGGACTGTAGGATTGTTGGACTGTAGGATTGTTGGACTGTTGGACTGTTGGACTGTAGGATTGTTGGACTGTAGGATTGTTGGACTGTTGGACTGTTGGACTGTAGGATTGTTGGACTGTTGGACTGTTGGACTGTAGGATTGTTGGACTGTTGGACTGTTGGACTGTTGGAATGTAGGATTGTTGGACTGTTGGACTGTTGGACTGTAGGATTGTTGGACTGTAGGATTGTTGGACTGTTGGACTGTTGGACTGTAGGATTGTTGGACTGTAGGATTGTTGGACTGTAGGATTGTTGGACTGTAGGATTGTAGGACTGTTGGACTGTTGGACTGTTGGACTGTAGGATTGTTGGACTGTTGGACTGTTGGACTGTAGGATTGTTGGACTGTAGGATTGTTGGACTGTTGGACTGTTGGACTGTTGGACTGTAGGATTGTTGGACTGTAGGATTGTTGGACTGTTGGACTGTTGGACTGTAGGATTGTTGGACTGTTGGACTGTTGGACTGTAGGATTGTTGGACTGTTGGACTGTTGGACTGTTGGACTGTTGGACTGTAGGATTGTTGGACTGTTGGACTGTAGGATTGTTGGACTGTAGGATTGTTGGACTGTTGGACTGTTGGACTGTAGGATTGTTGGACTGTAGGATTGTTGGACTGTTGGACTGTAGGATTGTTGGACTGTTGGACTGTAGGATTGTTGGACTGTAGGATTGTTGGACTGTTGGACTGTTGGACTGTTGGACTGTAGGATTGTTGGACTGTTGGACTGTAGGACTGTTGGACTGTAGGATTGTTGGACTGTAGGATTGTTGGACTGTTGGACTGTTGGACTGTAGGATTGTTGGACTGTTGGACTGTAGGATTGTTGGACTGTAGGATTGTTGGACTGTAGGATTGTTGGACTGTTGGACTGTAGGATTGTTGGAATGTTGGACTGTAGGATTGTTGGACTGTTGGACTGTTGGACTGTAGGATTGTTGGACTGTAGGATTGTTGGACTGTAGGATTGTTGGACTGTTGGACTGTTGGACTGTAGGACTGTAGGACTGTAGGATTGTTGGATTGTTGGACTGTTGGACTGTTGGACTGTAGGATTGTTGGACTGTAGGATTGTTGGACTGTTGGACTGTTAGACTGTTGGATTGTTGGACTGTTGGACTGTTGGACTGTAGGATTGTTGGACTGTAGGATTGTTGGACTGTTGGACTGTTGGACTGTAGGATTGTTGGACTGTAGGATTGTTGGACTGTTGGACTGTTGGACTGTAGGATTGTTGGACTGTTGGACTGTTGGACTGTAGGATTGTTGGACTGTTGGACTGTTGGACTGTTGGACTGTTGGAATGTAGGATTGTTGGACTGTTGGACTGTTGGACTGTAGGACTGTAGGATTGTTGGACTGTTGGACTGTTGGACTGTTGGACTGTAGGATTGTTGGACTGTAGGATTGTTTGACTGTTGGACTGTTAGACTGTTGGACTGTTGGACTGTAGGATTGTTGGACTGTAGGATTGTTTGACTGTTGGACTGTTAGACTGTTGGACTGTTGGACTGTAGGATTGTTGGACTGTAGGATTGTTGGACTGTTGGACTGTTGGACTGTTGGATTGTTGGACTTTTGGACTGTTGGACTGTAGGACTGTTGGACTGTAGGATTGTTGGACTTTTGGACCGTTGGACTGTAGGATTGTTGGACTGTTGGACTGTTGGACTGTAGGACTGTTGGACTGTAGGATTGTTGGACTGTTGGATTGTTGGACTGTAGGATTGTTGGACTGTTGGACTGTAGGATTGTTGGACTGTAGGATTGTTGGACTGTTGGACTGTTGGACTGTAGGACTGTAGGACTGTAGGATTGTTGGACTGTTGGACTGTTGGACTGTAGGATTGTTGGACTGTAGGATTGTTGGACTGTTGGACTGTTAGACTGTTGGATTGTTGGACTGTTGGACTGTTGGACTGTAGGATTGTTGGACTGTAGGATTGTTGGACTGTTGGACTGTTGGACTGTAGGATTGTTGGACTGTAGGATTGTTGGACTGTTGGACTGTTGGACTGTAGGATTGTTGGACTGTTGGACTGTTGGACTGTAGGATTGTTGGACTGTTGGACTGTTGGACTGTTGGAATGTAGGATTGTTGGACTGTTGGACTGTTGGACTGTAGGATTGTTGGACTGTAGGATTGTTGGACTGTTGGACTGTTGGACTGTAGGATTGTTGGACTGTAGGATTGTTGGACTGTAGGATTGTTGGACTGTAGGATTGTAGGACTGTTGGACTGTTGGACTGTTGGACTGTAGGATTGTTGGACTGTTGGACTGTTGGACTGTAGGATTGTTGGACTGTAGGATTGTTGGACTGTTGGACTGTTGGACTGTTGGACTGTAGGATTGTTGGACTGTAGGATTGTTGGACTGTTGGACTGTTGGACTGTAGGATTGTTGGACTGTTGGACTGTTGGACTGTAGGATTGTTGGACTGTTGGACTGTTGGACTGTTGGACTGTAGGATTGTTGGACTGTTGGACTGTTGGACTGTAGGATTGTTGGACTGTTGGACTGTAGGATTGTTGGACTGTAGGATTGTTGGACTGTTGGACTGTTGGACTGTAGGATTGTTGGACTGTAGGATTGTTGGACTGTTGGACTGTAGGATTGTTGGACTGTTGGACTGTAGGATTGTTGGACTGTAGGATTGTTGGACTGTTGGACTGTTGGACTGTTGGACTGTAGGATTGTTGGACTGTTGGACTGTAGGACTGTTGGACTGTAGGATTGTTGGACTGTAGGATTGTTGGACTGTTGGACTGTTGGACTGTAGGATTGTTGGACTGTTGGACTGTAGGATTGTTGGACTGTAGGATTGTTGGACTGTAGGATTGTTGGACTGTTGGACTGTAGGATTGTTGGACTGTTGGACTGTAGGATTGTTGGACTGTTGGACTGTTGGACTGTAGGATTGTTGGACTGTAGGATTGTTGGACTGTAGGATTGTTGGACTGTTGGACTGTTGGACTGTAGGACTGTAGGACTGTAGGATTGTTGGATTGTTGGACTGTTGGACTGTTGGACTGTAGGATTGTTGGACTGTAGGATTGTTGGACTGTTGGACTGTTAGACTGTTGGATTGTTGGACTGTTGGACTGTTGGACTGTAGGATTGTTGGACTGTAGGATTGTTGGACTGTTGGACTGTTGGACTGTAGGATTGTTGGACTGTAGGATTGTTGGACTGTTGGACTGTTGGACTGTAGGATTGTTGGACTGTTGGACTGTTGGACTGTAGGATTGTTGGACTGTTGGACTGTTGGACTGTTGGACTGTTGGAATGTAGGATTGTTGGACTGTTGGACTGTTGGACTGTAGGATTGTTGGACTGTAGGATTGTTGGACTGTTGGACTGTTGGACTGTTGGGCTGTTGGACTGTTGGACTGTTGGACTGTAGGATTGTTGGACTGTTGGACTGTTGGACTGTAGGATTGTTGGACTGTTGGACTGTAGGATTGTTGGACTGTAGGATTGTTGGACTGTTGGACTGTTGGACTGTAGGACTGTAGGACTGTAGGATTGTTGGACTGTTGGACTGTTGGACTGTAGGACTGTAGGATTGTTGGACTGTTGGACTGTTGGACTGTAGGATTGTTGGACTGTAGGATTGTTGGACTGTTGGACTGTTAGACTGTTGGATTGTTGGACTGTTGGACTGTTGGACTGTAGGATTGTTGGACTGTAGGATTGTTGGACTGTTGGACTGTTGGACTGTTGGACTGTAGGATTGTTGGACTGTAGGATTGTAGGATTGTAGGACTGTTGGACTGTTGAACTGTAGGATTGTTGGGCTGTAGGATTGTTGGACTGTTGGACTGTAGGATTGTTGGACTGTTGGACTGTTGGACTGTAGGATTGTAGGATTGTGGGACTGTTGGACTGTAGGATTGTTGGACTGTTGGACTGTAGGATTGTTGGACTGTAGGATTGTTGGACTGTTGGACTGTTGGACTGTAGGATTGTTGGACTGTTGGACTGTAGGATTGTTGGACTGTTGGACTGTAGGATTGTTGGACTGTTGGACTGTAGGATTGTAGGACTGTTGGACTGTAGGATTGTTGGACTGTAGGATTGTTGGACTGTTGGACTGTTAGACTGTTGGATTGTTGGACTGTTGGACTGTTGGACTGTAGGATTGTTGGACTGTAGGATTGTTGGACTGTTGGACTGTTGGACTGTTGGACTGTTGGACTGTAGGATTGTTGGACTGTTGGACTGTTGGACTGTAGGATTGTTGGACTGTTGGACTGTTGGACTGTTGGACTGTTGGACTGTAGGATTGTTGGACTGTTGGACTGTTGGACTGTAGGATTGTTGGACTGTTGGACTGTTGGACTGTAGGATTGTTGGACTGTAGGATTGTTGTACTGTTGGACTGTAGGACTGTAGGACTGTAGGATTGTTGGACTGTTGGACTGTTGGACTGTTGGACTGTAGGATTGTTGGACTGTAGGATTGTTTGACTGTTGGACTGTTAGACTGTTGGACTGTTGGACTGTAGGATTGTTGGACTGTAGGATTGTTGGACTGTTGGACTGTTGGACTGTTGGATTGTTGGACTTTTGGACTGTTGGACTGTAGGACTGTTGGACTGTAGGATTGTTGGACTTTTGGACTGTTGGACTGTAGGATTGTTGGACTGTTGGACTGTTGGACTGTAGGACTGTTGGACTGTAGGATTGTTGGACTGTTGGATTGTTGGACTGTAGGATTGTTGGAC
This sequence comes from Cyclopterus lumpus, assembly GCF_009769545.1. Classification (NCBI taxonomy): domain Eukaryota; kingdom Metazoa; phylum Chordata; class Actinopteri; order Perciformes; family Cyclopteridae; genus Cyclopterus; species Cyclopterus lumpus. Next base: position 8,149,994 of record NC_046972.1, read on the forward strand.
TGTTGGACTGTAGGATTGTTGGACTGTAGGATTGTTGGACTGTTGGACTGTTGGACTGTAGGACTGTAGGACTGTAGGATTGTTGGACTGTTGTACTGTTGGACTGTAGGATTGTTGGACTGTAGGATTGTTGGACTGTTGGACTGTTAGACTGTTGGATTGTTGGACTGTTGGACTGTTGGACTGTAGGATTGTTGGACTGTAGGATTGTTGGACTGTTGGACTGTTGGACTGTAGGATTGTTGGACTGTAGGATTGTTGGACTGTTGGACTGTTGGACTGTAGGATTGTTGGACTGTTGGACTGTTGGACTGTAGGATTGTTGGACTGTTGGACTGTTGGACTGTTGGAATGTAGGATTGTTGGACTGTTGGACTGTTGGACTGTAGGATTGTTGGACTGTAGGATTGTTGGACTGTTGGACTGTTGGACTGTAGGATTGTTGGACTGTAGGATTGTTGGACTGTAGGATTGTTGGACTGTAGGATTGTAGGACTGTTGGACTGTTGGACTGTTGGACTGTAGGATTGTTGGACTGTTGGACTGTTGGACTGTAGGATTGTTGGACTGTAGGATTGTTGGACTGTTGGACTGTTGGACTGTTGGACTGTAGGATTGTTGGACTGTAGGATTGTTGGACTGTTGGACTGTTGGACTGTAGGATTGTTGGACTGTTGGACTGTTGGACTGTAGGATTGTTGGACTGTTGGACTGTTGGACTGTTGGACTGTAGGATTGTTGGACTGTTGGACTGTTGGACTGTAGGATTGTTGGACTGTTGGACTGTTGGACTGTAGGATTGTTGGACTGTAGGATTGTTGTACTGTTGGACTGTAGGACTGTAGGACTGTAGGATTGTTGGACTGTTGGACTGTTGGACTGTTGGACTGTAGGATTGTTGGACTGTAGGATTGTTTGACTGTTGGACTGTTAGACTGTTGGACTGTTGGACTGTAGGATTGTTGGACTGTAGGATTGTTGGACTGTTGGACTGTTGGACTGTTGGATTGTTGGACTTTTGGACTGTTGGACTGTAGGACTGTTGGACTGTAGGATTGTTGGACTTTTGGACTGTTGGACTGTAGGATTGTTGGACTGTTGGACTGTTGGACTGTAGGACTGTTGGACTGTAGGATTGTTGGACTGTTGGATTGTTGGACTGTAGGATTGTTGGACTGTTGGACTGTAGGATTGTTGGACTGTAGGATTGTTGGACTGTTGGACTGTTGGACTGTAGGACTGTAGGACTGTAGGATTGTTGGACTGTTGGACTGTTGGACTGTAGGATTGTTGGACTGTAGGATTGTTGGACTGTTGGACTGTTAGACTGTTGGATTGTTGGACTGTTGGACTGTTGGACTGTAGGATTGTTGGACTGTAGGATTGTTGGACTGTTGGACTGTTGGACTGTAGGATTGTTGGACTGTAGGATTGTTGGACTGTTGGACTGTTGGACTGTAGGATTGTTGGACTGTTGGACTGTTGGACTGTAGGATTGTTGGACTGTTGGACTGTTGGATTGTTGGAATGTAGGATTGTTGGACTGTTGGACTGTTGGACTGTAGGATTGTTGGACTGTAGGATTGTTGGACTGTTGGACTGTTGGACTGTAGGATTGTTGGACTGTAGGATTGTTGGACTGTAGGATTGTTGGACTGTAGGATTGTAGGACTGTTGGACTGTTGGACTGTTGGACTGTAGGATTGTTGGACTGTTGGACTGTTGGACTGTAGGATTGTTGGACTGTAGGATTGTTGGACTGTTGGACTGTTGGACTGTTGGACTGTAGGATTGTTGGACTGTAGGATTGTTGGACTGTTGGACTGTTGGACTGTAGGATTGTTGGACTGTTGGACTGTTGGACTGTTGGACTGTAGGATTGTTGGACTGTTGGAATGTAGGACTGTTGGACTGTAGGATTGTTGGACTGTTGGACTGTTGGACTGTAGGATTGTTGGACTGTTGGACTGTTGGACTGTAGGATTGTTGGACTGTTGGACTGTAGGATTGTTGGACTGTTGGACTGTAGGATTGTTGGACTGTTGGACTGTTGGACTGTTGGACTGTAGGATTGTTGGACTGTAGGATTGTTGGACTGTTGGACTGTAGAATTGTTGGACTGTTGGACTTTTGGACTGTTGGACTGTAGGACTGTTGGACTGTTGGACTGTTGGACTGTTGGACTGTAGGATTGTTGGACTGTTGGACTGTTGGACTGTAGGATTGTTGGACTGTTGGACTGTTGGACTGTTGGATTGTTGGACTTTTGGACTGTTGGACTGTAGAACTGTTGGACTGTAGGATTGTTGGACTGTTGGACTGTTGGACTGTTGGACTGTAGGATTGTTGGACTGTTGGACTGTTGGACTGTAGGACTGTTGGACTGTAGGATTGTTGGACTGTTGGATTGTTGGACTGTAGGATTGTTGGACTGTTGGACTGTAGGATTGTTGGACTGTAGGATTGTTGGACTGTTGGACTGTTGGACTGTAGGACTGTAGGACTGTAGGATTGTTGGACTGTTGGACTGTTGGACTGTTGGACTGTAGGATTGTTGGACTGTAGGATTGTTGGACTGTTGGACTGTTAGACTGTTGGATTGTTGGACTGTTGGACTGTAGGATTGTTGGACTGTAGGATTGTTGGACTGTTGGACTGTAGGATTGTTGGACTGTCGGATTGTTGGACTGTTGGACTGTTGGACTGTAGGATTGTTGGACTGTTGGACTGTTGGACTGTAGGATTGTTGGACTGTTGGACTGTTGGACTGTTGGACTGTTGGAATGTAGGATTGTTGGACTGTTGGACTGTAGGATTGTTGGACTGTAGGATTGTTGGACTGTTGGACTGTTGGACTGTAGGATTGTTGGACTGTAGGATTGTTGGACTGTAGGATTGTTGGACTGTAGGATTGTAGGACTGTTGGACTGTTGGACTGTTGGACTGTAGGATTTATGGACTGTTGGACTGTTGGACTGTAGGATTGTTGGACTGTAGGATTGTTGGACTGTTGGACTGTTGGACTGTTGGACTGTTGGACTGTAGGATTGTTGGACTGTAGGATTGTTGGACTGTTGGACTGTTGGACTGTAGGATTGTTGGACTGTTGGACTGTTGGACTGTAGGATTGTTGGACTGTTGGACTGTTGGACTGTTGGACTGTAGGATTGTTGGACTGTTGGACTGTTGGACTGTAGGATTGTTGGACTGTTGGACTGTAGGATTGTTGGACTGTAGGATTGTTGGACTGTTGGACTGTTGGACTGTAGGATTGTTGGACTGTAGGATTGTTGGACTGTTGGACTGTAGGATTGTTGGACTGTTGGACTGTAGGATTGTTGGACTGTAGGATTGTTGGACTGTTGGACTGTTGGACTGTTGGACTGTAGGATTGTTGGACTGTTGGACTGTAGGACTGTTGGACTGTAGGATTGTTGGACTGTTGGACTGTTGGACTGTAGGATTGTTGGACTGTAGGATTGTTGGACTGTAGGATTGTTGGACTGTTGGACTGTAGGATTGTTGGACTGTTGGACTGTTGGACTGTTGGACTGTAGGATTGTTGGACTGTTGGACTGTTGGACTGTGGGATTGTTGGACTGTAGGATTGTTGGACTGTAGGATTGTTGGACTGTTGGACTGTTGGACTGTAGGACTGTAGGACTGTAGGATTGTTGGACTGTTGGACTGTTGGACTGTAGGATTGTTGGACTGTTGGACTGTAGGACTGTTGGACTGTAGGATTGTTGGACTGTTGGACTGTTGGACTGTAGGATTGTTGGACTGTTGGACTGTTGGACTGTAGGATTGTTGGACTGTTGGACTGTAGGATTGTTGGACTGTTGGACTGTAGGATTGTTGGACTGTTGGACTGTAGGATTGTTGGACTGTTGGACTGTTGGACTGTTGGACTGTAGGATTGTTGGACTGTAGGATTGTTGGACTGTTGGACTGTAGAATTGTTGGACTGTTGGACTTTTGGACTGTTGGACTGTAGGACTGTTGGACTGTAGGATTGTTGGACTGTTGGACTGTTGGACTGTTGGACTGTTGGACTGTTGGACTGTAGGATTGTTGGACTGTTGGACTGTTGGACTGTAGGATTGTTGGACTGTTGGACTGTTGGACTGTAGGATTGTTGGACTGTAGGATTGTTGGACTGTTGGACTGTTGGACTGTAGGACTGTAGGACTGTAGGATTGTTGGACTGTTGGACTGTTGGACTGTAGGACTGTAGGATTGTTGGACTGTTGGACTGTTGGACTGTAGGACTGTAGGACTGTAGGATTGTTGGACTGTTGGACTGTTGGACTGTAGGACTGTAGGATTGTTGGACTGTTGGACTGTTGGACTGTAGGATTGTTGGACTGTAGGATTGTTGGACTGTTGGACTGTTAGACTGTTGGATTGTTGGACTGTTGGACTGTTGGACTGTAGGATTGTTGGACTGTAGGATTGTTGGACTGTTGGACTGTTGGACTGTTGGATTGTTGGACTGTAGGATTGTTGGACTGTAGGATTGTAGGATTGTAGGACTGTTGGACTGTTGGACTGTAGGATTGTTGGGCTGTAGGATTGTTGGACTGTTGGACTGTAGGATTGTTGGACTGTTGGACTGTTGGACTGTTGGACTGTAGGATTGTAGGATTGTTGGACTGTTGGACTGTAGGATTGTTGGACTGTTGGACTGTAGGATTGTTGGACTGTAGGATTGTTGGACTGTTGGACTGTAGGATTGTTGGACTGTTGGACTGTAGGATTGTTGGACTGTTGGACTGTAGGATTGTTGGACTGTTGGACTGTAGGATTGTAGGACTGTTGGACTGTAGGATTGTTGGACTGTAGGATTGTTGGACTGTTGGACTGTTAGACTGTTGGATTGTTGGACTGTTGGACTGTTGTACTGTAGGATTGTTGGACTGTAGGATTGTTGGACTGTTGGACTGTTGGACTGTTGGACTGTAGGATTGTTGGACTGTTGGACTGTTGGACTGTAGGATTGTTGGACTGTTGGACTGTTGGACTGTTGGACTGTTGGACTGTAGGATTGTTGGACTGTTGGACTGTTGGACTGTAGGATTGTTGGACTGTTGGACTGTTGGACTGTAGGATTGTTGGACTGTTGGACTGTTGGACTGTAGGATTGTTGGACTGTAGGATTGTTGGACTGTTGGACTGTAGGACTGTAGGACTGTAGGATTGTTGGACTGTTGGACTGTTGGACTGTTGGACTGTAGGATTGTTGGACTGTAGGATTGTTGGACTGTTGGACTGTTAGACTGTTGGACTGTTGGACTGTTGGACTGTAGGATTGTTGGACTGTAGGATTGTTGGACTGTTGGACTGTTGGACTGTTGGATTGTTGGACTTTTGGACTGTTGGACTGTAGGACTGTAGGATTGTTGGACTGTTGGACTGTTGGACTGTTGGACTGTTGGACTGTAGGATTGTTGGACTGTTGGACTGTTGGACTGTAGGATTGTTGGACTGTTGGACTGTTGGACTGTTGGACTGTTGGACTGTAGGATTGTTGGACTGTTGGACTGTTGGACTGTAGGATTGTTGGACTGTTGGACTGTTGGACTGTAGGATTGTTGGACTGTTGGACTGTAGGATTGTTGGACTGTAGGATTGTTGGACTGTTGGACTGTTGGACTGTAGGACTGTAGGATTGTTGGACTGTTGGACTGTTGGACTGTTGGACTGTAGGATTGTTGGACTGTAGGATTGTTGGACTGTTGGACTGTTAGACTGTTGGATTGTTGGACTGTTGGACTGTTGGACTGTAGGATTGTTGGACTGTAGGATTGTTGGACTGTTGGACTGTTGGATTGTTGGACTGTAGGATTGTTGGACTGTAGGATTGTAGGATTGTAGGACTGTTGGACTGTTGGACTGTAGGATTGTTGGGCTGTAGGATTGTTGGACTGTTGGACTGTAGGATTGTTGGACTGTTGGACTGTTGGACTGTAGGATTGTAGGATTGTTGGACTGTAGGATTGTTGGACTGTTGGACTGTAGGATTGTTGGACTGTAGGATTGTTGGACTGTTGGACTGTAGGATTGTTGGACTGTTGGACTGTAGGATTGTAGGACTGTTGGACTGTTGGACTGTTGGACTGTAGGATTGTTGGACTGTAGGATTGTTGGACTGTTGGACTGTTAGACTGTTGGATTGTTGGACTGTTGGACTGTTGGACTGTAGGATTGTTGGACTGTAGGATTGTTGGACTGTTGGACTGTTGGACTGTTGGACTTTAGGATTGTTGGACTGTTGGACTGTTGGACTGTAGGATTGTTGGACTGTTGGACTGTTGGACTGTTGGACTGTAGGATTTTTGGACTGTTGGACTGTTGGACTGTAGGATTGTTGGACTGTTGGACTGTTGGACTGTAGGATTGTTGGACTGTTGGACTGTTGGACTGTAGGATTGTTGGACTGTAGGATTGTTGGACTGTTGGACTGTAGGACTGTAGGACTGTAGGATTGTTGGACTGTTGGACTGTTGGACTGTTGGACTGTAGGATTGTTGGACTGTAGGATTGTTGGACTGTTGGACTGTTAGACTGTTGGATTGTTGGACTGTTGGACTGTTGGACTGTAGGATTGTTGGACTGTAGGATTGTTGGACTGTTGGACTGTTGGACTGTTGGATTGTTGGACTGTAGGATTGTTGGACTGTAGGATTGTAGGATTGTAGGATTGTAGGACTGTTGGACTGTAGGATTGTTGGGCTGTAGGATTGTTGGACTGTTGGACTGTAGGATTGTTGGACTGTTGGACTGTTGGACTGTTGGACTGTTGGACTGTTGGACTGTAGGATTGTAGGATTGTTGGACTGTTGGACTGTAGGATTGTTGGACTGTAGGACTGTAGGATTGTTGGACTGTTGGACTGTAGGATTGTTGGACTGTTGGACTGTTGGACTGTTGGACTGTAGGATTGTTGGACTGTTGGACTGTAGGATTGTTGGACTGTTGGACTGTAGGATTGTTGGACTGTTGGACTGTAGGATTGTAGGACTGTTGGACTGTTGGAGTGTTGGACTGTAGGATTGTAGGACTGTTGGACTGTTGGACTGTTGGACTGTTGGACTGTTGGACTGTAGGATTGTAGGACTGTTGGACTGTTGGAGTGTAGGATTGTTGGGCTGTAGGATTGTTGGACTGTTAAACCCTCTCTACCTGCATCGTGAACCACTGATTCATGTTACGACTCAGTCATTTTAAAGCAGAGCGGGCAACCCACCTCCCTCCACATCCTCCTACAGGCCCTGTGACAGCCCACAGAGCAGAGAAAAGGGAAATGGAGCAGAGAGACGCGACAGCCTAGCACGAGCCTGGAACCAAACCCACCACACACACACACATCTGCACTGGTACAGGAAGCCCCATTTGTTTTCTAACTCGCCGTCCTCTGAGATGCTTTGCTGAACTGTCCAGCATGCTGGGATATAGTTTTAGATAAGCTATAAATGCTTTGACCTCTGGACGGACCACAATGGCTTTGCACTTTATAAATCTTTTTTTTTTTTCAGTTCAGCGTTTACTCCCAATTTGTGTCACAATGTCTGTTTCACCCTGCATTAGTAATATACACATGAAGGCCCACATTTGTCACCACAGCAGAAGTAAAGACAAGTCCATTCAATCACCATCTCAAAACAGTGAAGCCTTGTTTTCTTCATGAAATGAATATCACCGCAAACTGCAGAATCTCTCATTCCATTCACGATGGGAGTAGATTTAAATAGGGAGTAGATTTATATATATATATATATATATATATATATATATATATATATACCGTATTTTCCATACTATAAGGCGCACTTAAAAGCCTTTAATTTTCTCAAAAAACGACAGTGGCCTTATAATCCGGAGCGCCTTATATATGAATTAATTCTGGTTGTGCTTACTGACCTCGAAGCGATTTTGTGTGGTACACGGCACTCTGTCAAAATGTTTTAGTACGACTTTGGTAAACTACAAAGCCGCACCGCTTGCAGCATTATGGTGGGTTCACACCAAACGGTTTTATAACTCGCGTCAGTTTATTCGCCAGTCAAGTTGTGTTCATTTGTTTCTTTCGCAACCAGTTGTGAAAAGGGGGCGTGGCTTATCTCCGTGGCTTGTCTCGGTAAAAACAGTTATAATTTCCTCCATCCACCACGGTCGAAATAACCACTAGTTCTGCTTTATACTTGTTGAGGACATCCCATAAACGTCGGAACATCTAACGCCCTGGTGTTTGGGTTCATAACATCACTCGCAGTGCCGTAACGGAAACACATGAGGCCCCCCTGCAGAATAACCCTGAGAGGGCCCCCCCCCCCCCCCCCCCCCATATGTAAGGGATAATGTATTCATTATCCAAAGATAAACGAACAGGACCCAAGCTTTTCTTTTGAGGGAAATTTATTCAATCAGAAAAAACAGCTCAAACAGAGAACAAATGTATTCCAACAGAAAAAAAACATATGCTAGGGCCTATCAAACAGCTCAAATAGAACATGTGTTACAACAACATAACAAATATGCCTACATATAGTCGATACACCGGTAGGCTACTTTCTACAGGTTTGCATTTGAATACACATGTGCGCGTCTTTTAGCAAATCTGTGTGCAAAGTCTTTAACCACGCTCTTTACATCTAAACTGCGCGCACGTTTATTCTCTATGCTAAGGATGGCCAGACCGGACAGCCTCTCTTGTGACATGGAGCTTCTGAGATATGTTTTGATCAGCATTAGCTTGGAAAATGACCTTTCTTACTTAACGGTTACTTTTATTATTTTGTACAGAGCCGTTGTCTTCTCAAAAGGGTTGCAGTGTTGTACAACGTGAAATGAAGTTAAACAACGATGTGGTTGTGGAGATAATTAAGGAAACGTTAAAAAAGAGGTGGGAGTTATTGTGAATACGCTCATTAACGCTTAATGCGCCTTATAGTCGGGTGCGCTTTATATATGAAAAAAGATCGAAAATAGACCATTCATTGACAGTGCGCCTTATAATCCAGTGCACCCTATAGTGCGGAAAATACGGTATATATATATATATATATTCTAACAGTTTTCTCCACCACTGGTATTGGTGCGTTGCTCCACCTTAAGACACTGCCAACCCACCTGAAAGAATCTCGTTAGTAACAGTTTCAGCTGAGACTTCTCTAATGTGCTGTTTCAGACGCTTCTCAAATGCAAACATGGATTTTAAATCGACAAAAATATCCCAGTCTAAACAAATCCGATATATTTCTGCCTTGTGTGTAGATCTTGACATAATGTACCACTGAACTGGCTGCATAAACTCATCATACGATGCCGCACATGTTTCTCAGTAGACACAGGTGCTACCCCTGAATCCTAAATCAGACCCCAGAACTGGATCACTAACCTCGGCCGCACACATATTACTGTACTATAGCTGACCGGCGCTGACTGTGCACTGCGCCCAGAACAAAGCAGAGGCAGCGAGAAAAGACAGAGAGGATAAAAGAGCAAGAGAGAAGCCCGGAGAGGACGGTTTTGAAAAAAAAGAAATTCTAGTCATCGGCTCTGTGATGCTGAAATCCCCTCTCTCAGCTCTCTGGCTGGTGAACAAGCAGGGAGCCACAATGGCCAGCAGATTCCCCGGATTTGGAGCACAAAGGGTGGGCAGTCGTCCACCCAATAACCCTCAAAACCCCCACCACCCCTGCCACATGCATCCCTCCTCTCTCTTATCACCCCACACTCCCCATCCCTCCATCCGCATGGCCTTCCATTCGATATGACCGTCAGTGGCTGCTGCAGTAACCGGCCAGCTGAAGCGATAGAGTACATAGTGAATGCATGTGTGTGTGTGTGTGTGTGTGTGTGTGTGTGTGTGTGTGTGTGTGTGTGTGTGTGTGTGTGTGTGTGTGTGTGCACACTTACCCAATAAATCCTGGAGATTTAGCCAACTGTCACTTTACTGCCAAACAATAGTGTCATAGTTGTGGTAATTGGAGTTTTGCTACTTTGAGTGTGAGGACAATAACACAAACACACATGTTTGGGTTACTATGAGTGTGAGGACAATAACGGAGCGCGCCATTATTCCTAAACGACAATTCTATTTTAATCATAAACTCACATCATAAAAGACTTTGAATTAAATAATGTTGTAGCAACTGTATGAAAAGTGAGCTTTTCATTAGCTCTGAATATGTGTTTATAAAGTTTAAGCGCAGGCTCATTAAAAGTTACTTGCTCTCGTCACACATGGACTCAGGAGGAGAGCCCTTGACCCATTTCCAGTCCCCACCCTTAGCTTAAGACATTCATGGCTTCAAGTTTACAGCAGCCAGGTGTTTAGTGCACTTGAGGTTGGCATAATCATTAGGTTGGTCTCAGACAGTTAAACAATGAGACGATTCAGCTCAATTAATGACTAATGTCTAATGTCTCAGGCACTGTTATGTTCCTGCCTGAAGCGAAGGTAGGGAGACGGCAGCAGGTGGCTGAGTGTAGCACAGCCACGGAGCATCCACTTAGCCAAGTTGGAACTACCAATTGTGTGTGTGTGTGGGTGTGTGTGTGTGTGTGTGTGTGTGTGTGTGTGTGTGTCTGTGTGTGAGTTAGCCAAAGCCTGACTCTAATCACCAGGAGTGTGTCACTTGTGTCTGCCATGACAGTGATAGTAATTGCAGCAGCATTTAGCTCCAGTCATAGAAGTGTGATGAGCGGCCGGGCGTCCGTTGGGACTGATCGCCTCTTCAGTAATGGACATCAGCATGCGTTTAGTACAACCCAGCATTGTGTTTAAAAAAATTACAAATGCAGTTTGTATGTTGTTTTTTTGTGTGATGAAGGCAGAAGATGGAGGAGGGCAAACGGTTTCCAAGAAGACAAAAATAATATATATAATATATATAAAGGGCTAGGGTCTATGTCTAATGCAGAAGAGCATTTACTGAGCATTTACTGAAAATAGAATCTCAAAGAGTTTGGAAGTATATCATCTCAAAGCTAAAAGAGCACTTGGAGAGCACAGAGCTATGCCAAGTGTGTATCTGCCCTGTGATTCGGATCGGCTCCAAAATGTGACGGGCTCTTCCTCGGCCTGTGCTACAGCCTTCCACCAAGTTTCATGAATATCAGGCCAGGAGTTCTGCCTGATATCCTGCTGACAAACCGATATACAAACAAACCCAACCAAAAGCATAACCTCATTGGTGGAGGTAAGTCACCCATGGAGTTGCAAAACAACTCTTTGCTTTATTGTTGGTTTCCATACTGCCTTAATGAGCTTCCCCGTAGACTGAGGTCACTCTCGGAGACAGGATCAGGCACTCAGAGCAACTGAAATCCAGTGTATATCCTGTAGATTGGGCATCTAATCAGGATGGCTCCTTTTCTATCTAGAGGGAGATTTTGGGCTCGACCCAGAGTATCCTCTCAGGATGCTCCGTGAGGAGCTGCAGGACGTGGCTGGGCAGATGGACATCTGGGCTGCTTGGCTGAGCTTGTTGCCACAGTGATCCAGACCAGGATAAGTGATGGAAAATGGAAAAGATGGATTGGGGGACAATTCATGTGGTTTTGTATATTTTAGCCCATTAACTATTAATCATGTATAACCTACATCGAAGTAAAGAAGGAATCCAAACGCACAGGTGTTGAACTGCATCGTGACTTTCGCTATTTCAATGGATATCAGAACATTCTGATTGTGTACATTCACAATTGGGTTTGTGAGAGCTTTCAATCGTATCCCACATTGTTGATCCGCGGATTGAGTTTTCCATTTGTAGCTTCCGGATTTGAATTTTTGACAGCAGACTTGGTGAATGCAACTGTTGATCAATGCTATATGGCTGTCAACTCTCAAGTAGTGATGCTACTTTGTTAAAGGCTTGACCAAAGAAGAATGTGCAAATCCGTCTGTGTGCACACCTGCATTGTCACGAAGAACCGGATAAAACTATATTATTTGATTTTAAAGATACTGAGTGGGTTATTTTTCCTGATGCATGTTTTCTTTTATACACACCAGTTTCATGCAGCTCCAAGCATGTAATCAGTCCTGAACCCAGAGGTTGACTCCAATAAGTCGAAGGGTTCAAACAGTTTATAGACATTTTTTTACAACTGTTCTTTTCAAGGCTGCCTTAAAGACACCCGGACTCTTATTCTCCACCGTTGAGACTGCGTCAAGAGGATCAGCCGCTCAGCTGACCCACAAAAGGTTAAAAAATTGGATTTTCTGCTCTCTTGTAAATGTAACCAGTGACTCATACCAGACTGCTTTCAAAGCTGGCTCCCACTTCCAAACAGTTTCTGGGCAAATGACCAATGCTATCAAAGAAAAAAGCTTTGATTCCCATGGCATGTTTATTGATCATAAGGCTGCCTTTTGATATGTGCTGCTAGAAGGGGAGCTCTCCCTTGAATATCAATGAAGTCCCACTGACAGGCAGATAGAGTGGGAATATCATCAAGGGCCTATTCATATATTTGGTATTTTTCTATTGCAGCCTATTCTCTTCTGTTATATTCAATTCTGTCTTGTACTTTTCATATTCTGCATGGGTTTTTTGTCTCTCGCCTATTTAAATCCTTTCTCGCTTCCTCTCGCTCACCTTCTCTCTTTACCCCGCTAATGTTTTGTGTGTAATCACAAAGCGTGCCACAGTCAGAGTTTGCAGGAAACAAAGGATCAAACACCTAAATGATCAAAAGACACATCCTTTCTTTGTTTCTCTACTGTGTGTTTCAGCCTTCGTAGGACCCCACATGTATGATTACACAAGCCTTTATCAAAATATATCTTTAATGAAAGGAAGAATCTATCTACCTTACAGTGCATTGTGTTGCATCTAATCCTGATGATAACATTTTTCTTTGCAGATGCTGAGAAATTAAAATTCCCATCATTCCCAGACTGACTACAACATGTTTGATTACAGCTGTGAAATCTCCTCATGCTTCACCGCTGCCTCATGCATCACATCTCTATTCACAGTATAGAGCAGCCTTCTGCACATTATTACCTTTTTACAACAGTTGCCAGTGCAAAGTACCAACTAATAACTCATGTTATTTATCCTCCATGTTATTTATCCTCCTAAATTACTGACTAGCAGAGGTCAATTTTCTATTATATTTCGGGGAACCAAATTATGGAATGATTTTTCCCACCTAACAAAGAAATGTCATTCTATAAAATGTTTCAAAAATTGCCTAAAAGAAAGTCTAATTGCTGTTTTGTAAGGGATTAGTGTTCATGTCTTTCTTGTTTTAGCTGTTTCACTCAAAATGTTTAGCTGTTTCACTCATGGGGAGCATTACCATTGCTTAGGAAATGCCACAGGGGTATGATCCAATATCCCTGAGCAAACGCAAGCATGTTCACTTTCACATGCACACACACGCTCACACATGCACACACATGCACACACATGCCTACTCAGACTCGATATAATTACATTAAGTTTTGTTGTCTAGCTTATGCATTTTTCATTTTGTGTTTGTAATTTTGTAAAATTTTAAATATTATATAGGTGGAGGCTTCAAATAAGCCCGGTTGTCTTGTTGTCTCTTCCTGCACTGTGATATTCATTTATCTCTGTTGTGATTGTATTGTTTGAATTGTGCAAATAAATAAGAATAAATAAAATAAAATGTCAAATGAGTCAAAACATGTCTGTGCTGTGCCGGCCTCAACGGTTACAAATCGCTGTTGACGAATAAATCGTTTTTTGGTGTGACAACGCAATGGTTAAGATTTGGTTTGGTTAGTTAAAGGCAAAACTAAACAAATGAACAAAAACACTTGATTAGGTTCCAGTAAAGATCATAATTTGGGTTAAAACAAGTGCTTGATTAATTTAGGTTTGATCTCTGCAAAACTAAACATTTCCATCAGCCTCAGCTATGCTTCGTGTTTGTGCCAACAAGCGGAACTAAGATGTTGAAAATGAGAAACAATACACATCAGCAGAGTCATCAACATGTTAGCATTGTCGCTGTGAGCATGTTAGCGGGCTCAATTCAATTCAGTGTAGCCTGACTCGACAATGCAGACGATAGCATTTAGCTCAAAGCGTCGCACAGCCTCGAGCAGCTGCTAACGCGGCTGCAGACTCGCTGTTTCATTGTGTTGTTTTAAGCTCACATTGTTGTGATGTGTTCTGCACTCTCCAAAGATCACCTGGTGACGGTCTTCCTTTGGTTTTATTTGTTTCTACTGTCATTTCTCTCTCTTTTCATCAGCGTTTGCTATCGCTGCGTATGCTAACTCCCCTTCTTCTTATTCCAAAATAAGCTGCTATTGCATTTAACAGTTATCTTATTGAACACAACAAAAGATTATCCAGAAACATCATCCCAGGGTCCTAGTTCTCGTACGTGGCTCAACTAAGTCGATCAAATGTCCTATTATCCATCTTAAATTAACACGATGATTGACATCAGGCTATCCCGGTTTCTCAAAGGCTGATCCGCGGTCAAACCATCTTGTTAATTCGAGCCAGATGTCAGTTCACAGGATAGTTGCGCGTGCCTCAAAAGGGGGAAGCGTCGATCACAGAAACCATGATTCTCTAACAGCACAAAGACAAATAGACTCAAAGGAAGAGACTCTTTTTTTCTCCGCTGACGAGCAGGAGATGATCATGAACGTATATGAGGAATTTCAGACCATAATCATGGCAAAATCTAAAGCTGTGTGGCGTTTCGTGTTCAATGTACGGTTCCAGAAGGTCTTTAATAAATGATTCCTTGTGGGCAGAATCGATAGCGCTCGTATACAAAGTCATCATCACATCATAAGAACTCTCTTCCTATAAAACGTTAATCTAACTAATATCGCTCCTTCATCAATGAGGAAGTGAGCTGCCACTTTCTTCAGGGGGCGTGGCCAGATTATCCAGCTAGACTGCGCTGGAGCAGGTTCACATTTTTGGATGTGTTGCTATGGTGATTTTGCCAAACTTGCTTCGAGGAACCGAAAACCCTGACTTGTGTAATCTCATCCGGAAAATTATCCCGCTAACCACGTTAGCCACGTACGAGAAATAGGGCCCAGGCCTTCAAATGTAAAAGCTTTGGTGATCAGCTGCTAATAAGAGGAGCAAACACGCGTTTGATGTCACAAATAATCTGGATGGACTGTTAAAGTGACTGATATCTTATCTCTGCCATCTTCCACCTATTTGCACTTGACGTGTGAAGGGCAATGTAGCTATTTGTTGTGATGAGCGGAGGCAAAGGGCACTCCAACGTGTCCATTACTGCTCTGAAGTGACGTTTAAGATGTGAAAGAAATGGAATATGTCTGCGGCGCCTCTCAGTCGTGTGAATTGGTACATGCGTACTCATTTCTGCTTGTAACAGCAACTGAGAAAATTCAATCACATCTGTTACAGTTCATTCACCAATTCAGGGCTGAGCATGTCAAAAAACAATGTATATTTGATTTGTGAATAGTCTCTTTAATTGTTGGTTTACCAAAAGATCGGTACTATAGTTGTGAGGTTGAGGGCTAAGTAATGCATAATGTCCTCACTGGGTCCTGAAGACACAGACCTGTGGGTGTGTTTGAGGTATGAAATATGATCTGGGTAGTAACATCATTTGACATTTGGATCTGAGTGGCTGTCGTCAACATGAGGAAACATTCATCTGATCCTGTCTTCACGCACCTGCTTCCCCCTTTTTTTAAACTCTCTTCGTGCACGGATTTACTCTCCTGTATTTTCTCTTTCTCTATCCTTCTTTCCTTCTTCCGCCCATCTTCTTTCTCCTTCTCACTTTTATCATTACATGCCAATCAGAGCACATTGTGGTTAAATATCACTTTACCTTGAAAAAAGCTGTGTGTAGGATTTAAGGGGATTAATTGGAAGAAATGGAATATAATACAACATAATACGTTTTATAATACATAAAAAGTTTATTATCACCTGAAACTAAGAATGCTTGAGTTTTCTTTGGCTTAGAATGAGCCGGTTATACTGTATGTATACTGTATTTATACTGTATCTACATAGGGTGCGGGTCCTCCACTGCTTCCGCCATGTTGGTATGGTAGCCCAGAGCGGACAAACAACACTGTCTCTTGAGGGAGTCTTTCATCTTTTCACCTGTCACCTAAAAGCCATAGTTTTCCAACATGCTTGGAAAGGGAGGGGTGAGCAGAGGGGTGAGCAGAGGGGTGTTCAGTTGGATGCAATGTGAAACCTCACCACGAGATGCCACACAATCCTACACACTGCTCTTTTAAGGAGCCGGTATCACCATTGCTATTTTATAATTCTGGCTTTCAAGGTAGTTCTTGTGTCAAGTTATGGTCATTGAAAAATATAGGTATTCGTATTGGCCTTAAAAACCCAGATGAGTTGACCTTTAACCTCCTCTCATATAATCCATGGATCAATAAATACCATTGACTTACAATAAGCGACTTACAATAAGTGCATTAAACCATGAGTCCAAACTCAGAACAACAAGAATCAAGCAAGTACAATTTCTTCAATAAAGTTAAGCTACAAAGTGCTATCAGTAAGAGACATTTAAGTGCTACTAAAGTGTTAAACTACAAAGTGCTATCGGTAAGGGACATTTAAGTGCTACTAGAGTGCTACTACGGCGCTACCTTCCCTATTCAAGGTATAGTCGAAAAAGATGTGTTTTTAGTTTGCGACGGAAGATGTAGAGACTTTCTGCTGTCCTGATGTCAATGGGGAGCTCGTTCCACCAATGAGGAGCCAGCACAGCAAACAGTCGTGATTTTGTTGAGTGTTTAGCTCGAAGTGAAGGAGCTACAAGCCGATTGGCAGAAGCCGAGCGAAGTGAACGGGCTGGGGTGTACGGTTTGATGTCCTGGATGTAGACCGGACCCGATGTGTTCGCAGCACGGTATGCAAGTACCAATAACCCAGTGTGCTTATAACCGTACTTGGAGTAGCTAGAGGTTTTAATACATTAAAAGAAGCACACATTCATGAATGCTGAATCTAGTCGGCCCTTAATTAGTCATTACTTCATTATCTGTATTTCTGTGTACAGTATCTCGTCAGGGATGGACAGTCTGACACAACCTCATGTTTACTTAGTGAAAACAACCTGTTTCTGATTGTTCATGTTCAAGGAAAGGGCTGCTGCTTGTGAGTTCAGCTCAATGACTTGATCAGAGTTGTATCCTCAGGTCTTTTTCTGTATGTAACATCTAACTGGTTCTCTTCTAAACTGTCCATCGTGTGACATATCTCAGAGCAGACTGCCCATTTCCTTACACAGTTTACGGTACTTTCATTCTAGTTCTGCCACAGTACCGTTGTGTTGTTGGCTTCCATCCACGCAGCAACAGCAGGGTGTGCTTTTGGTGCATGCTAGTGCATGAGAGCGTGCCCCACTGGCTCGCTCTGCAGCTTCTCTGTAACAGCTGATACCGGCATCCTGACTGACCGCGAAGTCCTCCGCACTCGGTCAGCGGTGTCTGAAAAGTGTCTTAAAACGTGCATTCTGTCTACTGGCCATCAGGGGGCGAAAAATAAGTCAGATTGTATTGAAGTCTATGAGTAAAAGACCCTACTTCTCACTTGATGTATTACTACCTCAGTAAGCATTGGGAACATGAGTTTAGTTCTCAATCGCTAGTTTCAGGTCTTCTTCAATAGAGCGTGTGGTTCATTTAGTAAATTATGGTCCCGTTTAGAGTCTAATAGAACTCTACGTCACTCCTCCACATTGCAAAATATGAAGATGGCGACAGCAAAATCGCCACACTCGAGGCATCTAAACGTCCGTCCACAAGCCAACGGGTGAAGTCACAATGACTACGTCCAGTGCTCCACAGTCTATGCTGGGAGCACTGGGAGCTATGAGCCGCCGTCGACATGTTGAGAGCTAATGAGAAGCAATTGGAAACTGATCAAATGTTAGTGTTGTGTTCACGGCTTGTTTCCACTGCCATAAAAAATAACCTTGTGTAATAAATCACATTAAATTGTTGCCTTTCAGACAGCTGGAGTAGAACAATTGTTACATAGATTTCAGAATGTATGTGATAATCTGAACTCATGCTTAGCTAATTACATAAATAACACCTTGAATTTATCAATATTTGACTGTTAAAACAAAAAGGATTACACAGTGAACACATCTTTTCAACTCTCTCATTCAACCAAATTGTCATGAACATTTAGATGACAATGTCTATAATTCTGTATTTAGGAAGACACAACTTTTCAAATGAGACTTCAGCCATGTGTGTTGTGTCACCACTCAGCCTTTATTACTATATCCATATTAACTCTAGTTTATTGAACTTTATTTAACCATGCCGTTCAGAATAAACCCATCTAACTTTAATGGCTTGAGCAAAGCAAATGATCCTCAACAGTGATTTCACTTTTCATTTTTTCACTTTTCATTTTATTACAATAATGAATGAGGACCGGGGGAAGGGTTGGGGGTGTTACTTTCTTTTCTATCTTTCTTTTGCATCTCCACCTCCTATTTCTTTCTTCCACACATGTTCGCTCCTTTTTTTCTCACCCCTCCATCCTTCTTGTCACCAGTCTTCCTTCATATCTTGGTCTTTCCTTTCACTTTCTCTCCTTCGCTATATGTCCACCATCCTTTCTCCTCTTTTGTCCTCTGTCACCTCCTTCGCCTCCCCTCACCTCTCCCCTTGCTTTTCCTTCCTCCTCTTCAACTCTACCCTTCCCTTCATCCTAATCTCGTCCATCACGGTATCCCTTCTTACCTCCCTCTCATCTCCCTGCCTCCTTCTTCTTAACCATTTGAACATCAATCCTGTCTCCCACTTCTCCCCCCCTGAGGCTCCCACCTTCACCTCCTCTTCGTGCCTCTCTCCCCCTCCTCCTCCTCCTCCTCCTCCTCCTTTGCCCGGCATGACGTTGGACCAGATCAAGGAACTGTGTTGCCGGGAGTAACAGGGATTGAGAGCGACGCGTTGGAATGCAACTCCAGTCGAGCCCCTGAGAACAGGAGGAGAAGGTGGAGGAAGGGGAGAGCGAGCGCAAGTATTTCCACTTTATCCCTGTGAAGTGTTTCTCCCAAATTCTCTCTTTTTCTTGTCCTATTCACCCCTTTGTTTTCCTCTTCATCTCTTGTGTTTCTGTGTGTCTCTTTCTCGTTTGTAGACACATTGTAGCTGCATCTCTCATTTTTGCCCTCCTCTGAAAAGAGGGAATTATTCTCCATCTTCTTGCTGCTCTCTCTCCTTTTCTCATGGCTGACCGGTCTCTCTCCTCATCTTTTACTTGATATTATGCTTACAACTTGTTTTGGCTTTTCCTTTCTTTTCTTTTTTCCTCGACTCCCGTGTCTGTTTTGGGGGCTTCTGTTTATCGGCTGTACAGCCAGCTGTCTGTTTGTCTGGCTCGCTGTGTAAATGCCAGTGAAAGAGACAGAGGGAGAGAGAGGGTAAACACATGGAGAAACACACACACACACACACACACACAGTCACACATTCTCTCACTCCACTGTGCCACCGTACACACACTCGCTCTACTTTATCAGCAAAATGAAAGTGCTTTCTGGCGGTATTTGAATGAGACAGAAAAGAGCCTTATTCAGCCCCTCTGCCCGGCTTTTATTAACACTGCGCGTCACTGAGGCGACATAAGCCTCCCCTCCCTCCCATCCTCTGTCTGTCTCCTCTCACCACGCACACACACACACACACACACACACGCACACGCACACACAGAGGGAGGTCTCCTGTTCAGGTATGATGATGCCCCTTCCTTGCTCCCCCCCCCTCCCCCCACCCCCCTCTCTCCCTTTTCTCTTATCCCTCTTTTTCGTTGGCTCCTCCTCACTCAGGGGCTTTTGTTACCCCCACCTCCTCCTCTTCCTCCTCCTCTTCTTTTCCACCTCCCCTCCCTCTCTCTCCCTTTCTCTCGCTCTCTCTGTTTGCCTCTGCCGCTGAATGGAAATACGCACAGATGCGTAAAGGGGCGATCAAACTCCTCGCATCCACCGGTGGCAGCGGAAGCATCCCCGACCCCCTTCCCTTTGGACAAGAGGGCCGCGCAGGGGGACACACTACTATCCTGGACAATTGTTCACGCCTCGCCCCGAAGCACAAGCCTGGAGCCCACCTGTTTGAAGCCGGTCCCTGTTTGCTCGGATCACCCGGCGGAGCTCCATGAGCTCCAGCAGCCCGGCCGGAGGATGCAGGGAGCAGAGGGGCACAGAGGCGGACGAGGACCCGCGCGGTGTCCCGGCTCTGATGCATGGACGCTCGCTTCTTCTTCCTTCTTCTTCTTCTTCTTGCTTCTTCTACTTCTTCTTCTTCTTCTTCTCTTCTTCTCTTCTTCTTCTTCTTCTTCTTCTTCTTCTTCTTCTTCTTCTTCTTCTTCTTCTTCTTCTTTTTCTTCGTTTTCAGGAGCTGCAGTTGCTCGTCTGAGGCGATCCAGAAATAGCAGCAGTCGGTCTAGAGGTTGTGTGAGGGCGCCTGAAGAGGTTTATTTGCGGTAGTTATGTTTTTAGCGACGAATTTCCCCCCGTTTCGTGTGATTTTTGTGTGTATTTTTTGTGTGTCTTTCTCGCCGCCTCTATTTTGAGTTTCCAGCTTTGATGCCACTTAGTCTGCCAGAGTCGTACTCATTAGCGTCTTGATTGACAGCTCGGTAATTGGATTTATTTCATATCCGCTCCTTGAAGTTGTGAAGCCTCTTAAGGCACGACAGGATTGGTTTCTGAAGAAAACAATAATAACATACCTCATCTAGACTTGTAGGGATTTAGTTGGGGTTTATTATAGCTTTAATGCAGTCACTTGCCAAATACTCAATCCTTTCCCAAGTCATTCTTGGAGCTTATGCAGGGCAGGATACACATTTTAGGCAGAAGAGAGGGATTATTTCATATTTCACAAATATATTGTTTCTTATTGAGTATCTTATCAAATATTTCAGTTTCATGGTTCAGGAATATTCCAGCCATGTGTGGCAGAACGAGGGGGTTGTTCACTGAAAAGATGTGTCTTGATTAAAGGAGAACAAGTTGTTGGGAAATCATCGCCCCCTCTGACAGGTTTCTAAAAATGGTTTTGATAGAAATGTGTAAATGCGGTGCACTTTGCAGAATGTGGTTCCTATCCAAGAGGTCAACAGGTGCCACAGAGCTCATTGGTGGAAGAGCTGACCCCTCCTCTTAAAGAGCAAATTATTTGAAGGGAGGTTCCTTTAAAAAGATAATTAAATCCTAACAGTTGGATTTAGACAAATACAAAATGCCTGGTTTAATTTTGCACAATTGTGGCCTATTGGCTGGAAAAGAAAAGTTACGGCTGTGTTCAGACATGCACACATTTTCATTCAAGAAGAAGACACAAGAAGAATATTGTATTTTAATTTCATTTATTAAAACATACACAATAATTATAATATGGAGTTCATGTGGAGAGTTTTAAAACGTGTTGCCAAGTGGAAAACAAGTAATCCAAAAATATATTTCAAACAAACACATATGAATGCTTTGTAACATCTTTGTACGTAGCAGTTTTTTTCTGTTAACATAACCACCTGGATGATAGATTACGACAACTGTACTAACAAAGTGTGTTATTTGTGCCCTTGAAAAAGCTGAGGGGTGGACAGAGATGTGCCTGTGGTTGAGGAGATGAACATAGAGTATAACGTGTGGTAAGAATATGTAGGGATGAAAAAGAATAGACCAAAATATATAACCAAATATCTCAAAAGGGACTTTCTGTGACCACAAACCTTTCTGTTAACAACTCACGATCATTCCAATTCTCAAGAAAAAAAGAAAATCTGATACACCACAGAGGAGGGTGGTTCAGTCTGATCATCACCAGCCGGGAGCTTCACAGTTGGAAAGCCAGCTGCCCGGAGACACTGAGGGGATAAACAGTGGATGCCACACCACATACACTGGATGGCATCGCTCCTCCTGTGATGAGGCTTCACGTGTTCTCCCTGACACATTATCTTTCTTCTTGTCAGTGCATTGACCAGTCTTCGTCCCAGTATGATGCCGTGTTCTCACTATACCCAGTATACAGGACCCAGTGTCGTCCTCCATCGGCTCCCTCTCCCTCTCGGAGTGTCGGCGTCCTTCCCCTGCTGTCATTTTCCAGTTTCACAGGCCACAGGGGTATTTGAATGTCTTTCCAGCTCTCATCCGACTGTGTGTGTGTGTGTGTGCGTTTTTGTGTGTGTGTGTGTGTGTGTGTTTCTCTCCAAATCCAGTCTTCCCAATGCCCAGTGCGCTGTATGGCTTTTTATTCCTATCTGACTGTACTGATGGTTCATATAGGGATGGAAGCCATGCACCGCGCTGGGAGCACAGCACACTGGACCGTGGACTCAAGCTCTGTCCTTCTCACACGAGCACACTCAACGACATGTACAAGCACACTCTCAAGAGCCTCCGTGCTCAAGGGAGGCAATAAACGCACGCACACATCCAGGAGACCGTGAACGTATCACACAGAAATATGGAGGCGCACGCACTGCCCACATAAACTAGCATTCATGTATGCGTATATGCAGTGTAGGGTATGCATATGTGTTGTGCATGCGTTATGCATACACACATTGCCCCCTCGTCCCATCAAGCCCGATACTGCAGCGAGTCAGTCTGAAGCTGTCTGGCTGTATCAGCTGACAGGCGGCTCTCTGAAGTGAAACACACACGTCTGCTGGAGAATCACAACACGATCGATACGGATCACAACAGAGCCGAATGAAAATTGAATTGAACAGAAATTAACCAAATTGATTCCGACTGAAGAGGCAGAAGCCGTAATATTCATTCCGTCATGGTCGTTTACCCACTTAATTCTTATTCAGGGTCCCAAATGGGATTGAAGAAAGAATCCCAGCATGCACTTGGTGGAAGGCTTTGAAATTCCCTGGAAATGCTGACACACACAGAGAGAGAAGACTATATCCACAATATTGTAATTTCTTGAGCCAGTGAATGAGAGCGAGAGTCTGAGGTGAGGAAGCGAATCAAAATGAAGATATTTTTGTCAATGAGGTGAGACTTTTAAAAAAAAGAATATAAAATAAAATCAGAAAACCTTGTCACAGAATCACGGGACACATTTTACAAAGAACACATGTAAATACTTGAAACATTGCATTTTTTCCTACCACACATTCACTTATAGGAAACAAATAGACTATATTAGATAGAGACTTACATATTACACATCTGCTTCAGAAACATTAAACAAAAGTAAATGTTCTACTGTACTTATTTTATACCTATAGCTAAAGCCTGGGTTTTGCCCAATAGTTGTACAGCATTGGCTTATGGTCTAATGTTTCTGTGCACACTGTAGAACTCATTCACCATCATACTCATATACAATGTACACAAGAATCCATACATTATATTATTTTCTTATATGTCTGAAAATTACATTATTTCCATTCAATATGCTCACTAAATCTGTGGTAAAAAACAAGAGAAAGTGACACAAATCACTAATATATGAGAAATCAGTATTGAAGTCCTCATAAATGATGTTCTGTCACTTTGTAGGAACTGCGGCTCGGACATTGAGAGCTCTGTAAATGGCTTTGGTGCTTTTGCATGTTTTATGTAATACATTGCACCATTTGTCAAAAACCTGGTATGGCCTTTTAAGGTCAGTTGTGGATCTAGACACTGAATTATTCTACTTTTGAACTCATTATCTGCCTCTTGCTGAATACTTGGAATAATACTTCCAATAATAAAGCTTTATTTTGAATACTTCAAAATAAACAACTGAACAGATGCTATTGTTGCCAGACGGTTGTGAAGCCACCATGGAAGTAGCTGTACACGTGTCACCGCCACACTGTCACATTTAAAGATGACACTTTAATATCAGGAGGATAAACACCTCATCTGTGACTCGCTGTAGTTAAGCCTCGTATGTGGCACAACAGCGCCCCCATGCGGTCATACCGTGGTATTAGCCTACAACGCTTAAAAACACACAACACTATGTATTAAGCTCCCTTCAGTCAAGACACCAGATGGGACGAGTGTCGGGCTGATAAGCTGAGAGGAGATTTACTGGGTTTCAGAGGAAGAAGGCAAGTTGGGCGACTTTGTGCAGGTGCAGTATTAGCGGCGAAGAAGAAGAAGAAGAAGAAGAAGAAGAAGAAGAAGAAGAAGAAGAAGCGGACGTGACGTCAGAGTGCTGCCTCCAAAACAAAACGTAGTGCTGTTTCTTGACTTGCAGCTGCAGGTGTAAATGTTGGGCAACCGCTGTTCGCCTGCCCTTACGTAACGACATGTGGAGAGCAGAGCGACTTCCGCCCGTCTAGTTTGTGTCCGAGAACCGCTCCGGGTCAAAGAAAGACTCCCCCGGTCGAGGAGAGGAGGAAAGGGAGCATGGCCAAGCGGAGAGGAGGTGCGGAGACAGAGGCCGGTACAAAGAGGCTGAAGCCAGTGGCGCAGGCGCGGAGCGGCGGAGCGGAGAAGAAAGATGCAGGTATGGAAAGCCTGGACGGAAGTGCTCATCCTCCCTGTTTGTGTGAAGTTTGCATCCTACAAAAAAAAGAGTAGGAGAACCACATTGTGCGTGCTACTTTGTCCGCGTGAAAACAACTCTGATTGTAAAGTAGAGGGGGGGCAGTGTGTTCATTTTCAATTCAATTCAGTTTATTTTGTATAGCCCAATATCACAAATTACAAATTTGCCTCAGAGGGCTTTACAATCTGTACACATACGACATCCCTGTCCCAGGACCTCACATCGCATCAAAAATAACCTTTCATTCCCACTATATAGAGTATATGTCCTTATGCATACGCCATATTCATGCTAAATGCATCCCGTTTCCCGTGGTTATAAGGATATGAATCGCAGAGGAGAGGTATCTCTGCATGACGTTGTTGTTGTTGACATGCAGGTTCCCTTCCACACATGTAACATCACATATATAATAACCTGCGATTCTTTTTTTTTTATCGTCATAAAGATATTGGGACAATGTCGTAACGTAAAAGATGTTTAATGCCATAAATAAATACAAATGATGAAATAGAAATGATGTTTATCTTTTGTATGTGCTGTCAAAGTTAAAAGCCCCTATTATGTTATTGTTGCACACCAAAAATACACTTTTCAAGCAGCCAGAGTGCAGGTGTGTGTACAGAATATGGATGGTTACTGGAGTGGATAACCCACATACACATCTGTGTTCATCAAAACACAAAACTTGTTTTTGGAACTAAGGGACCATGTCATATACGCAGGCACGTGCACAGTAATTTTGGGGGACAGGTGCTCAAACCCCCCAAAAAAGGGCACCCATCGCCAAAATTATTTATGAAATTAAAAATAATAAATGAATAAATAAAAAACACAGTAGGACATTTTCAACTTATATATTTATTTTTGTTAACAAACAAATTATCAAATTGAATAAATAAATGAATACCAGGCAAATACAGACAAAACAGGGCTATATTTTATAACCAAATGCAATAAAACAATATTCTAACTTAAAACTTATCGAAACTCTGCTCTGGATAAATTGAAGGATCTTCACAGGAGCATCCTTCTTGGTGCCAGTCTCTCTCTACATTATGTAAGGTTAGGGCCCTAAAACCTTCTGAAGATTATACAATTGTATGTTATAGTGACCTCAATGTCATCCAAAACAACCAAAACCAATGTGTGTAAAATGTTGATATTTCTTATATGTTTTACACAGTGAAAAAAAGCCTGGGGTCAAATTGACCCCAAAGAACACCGATGCGTACAAGATGTGTACAGGACATTGAACACATATCATCATGTGAATTTTATGTTTACCCAGTTTTCCCCAATAAATTAGGAGAATTCATGAAATATGAAGCAAAATTGTCAATCATATATTTAGAGACGTTAAACATTGAATGGGGTCAAATTGACCCCAAAGGTAATACTGACAAACGTCAGTAAACAGCTGGACAAGGCTTTGAAATCACGGATTTCGTGAGTTTTTTGTCGGACCAGTTGCGACGTAATGTTTTCAGTGGCGCTAATGTTGCGGTTAATTTATCACCAAACAACGTCATTCCCTGTTTGTCTGATGCTGCGGGTCAGAGAAGAAGTAGGCTGCACCCCTTTTGGCGTGGCGCTCAGCACTGCATGAGCACAAGAGGAGGAGGAGAAGGAGGAGGGATGGGCGGTGCATGTCGGGGTGAAACTCACACAAGAACTCAAATAAATGCCCCGTCAGATATCAAAACACATTTGGGGGCAATTGATGACAGAGAGAGTAATTGTTATTCTTAAATACTGATGAATAAAGAAAAAAATTGGGCTCCAGGGCAAAAGGGCAGGTGCTTGAGCACCACTAGGGGTCTATATGTTCACGTGCCTGCATATACATTATTACTCAAAATGTATCACTTGTCAAGACGGCAGATCAAACAATACAAAATACACAAACGCATCTAAAGTAGAGAAGCAAATGAAAATAAGCTAACTTCAGGGGCCATTTCTGTCCTGAGTGTGTGCATGTGTAAAGCCTGCACCATACATAATGCAGATGTTTTGCGTGCTCTCAGATGTAATCTTTGTTCTCATCATCATTATCATCATAATTGATACCGGGCGACTGTGACTGGCAGAGCAGGTTCGCCCTTCAATCCATGTCGACGTGTCCTCGGACAAGACGTCCTGTGCCGACGGTGTGTGAATGTTCGTGTCCCGATGGGCCATCAGTGTATGAACAAGTGTGAATGGGTGAATGATGACAAGTGAGTCGCTATACACGTACCTGGCTGTATTCACTATTTACAAATGAGGTTTGGTTGAGATGACTGGTAGCTTGTGTTTCTTGCTTTTCATGTTTTATGACAAGTGATTCATAAACTGCAATCTTAATTCCCATGAGCCTTTCTTCTTCCTGCTTTGAGGAGGACTCGACCACCACCACCAACATTTGATTTCTATTGATATGTGCTTATTCCTATTCAGCTTTTAATCTATAACCATCTAAACTAATAATTTAAACACATTTCCTTTTCAAACACTTCTCACAATATGAAATGCAATGCAGATGTTGACAGAGCCAAGATAGTCTATGATGGTAATCTTTTGTGTCTAGGTTGATTAATGTGGTTGAGTGTCATTGATGCTAAATGTGACGGCTTTACATCACAACGATTCCAACTATATACGGAAAGAAAAAGATTCAAGTAGAAGACTGAAAACCAAACCGTACCCCTTTAGACTACTCAGTCTTAATCATTACTCAAACTCTGAAGCGTAAAACTATTTCTTTATGTCTGTCCTTCCAGGTGATGTCATCACAGAGGAAGAGGAGGAGCTCAAGAGGAAGATCAAACCCAAACCACGTGGCTCCACAAAACGAGCGTCGGGGAACACCTCCGCCACCACATCTGCAACTGCTGTCAAAACCAGTAAATACTTCCAGTCGCCAGTGAAGGAGGAGGAGTGTGACAGTGACGATGACTTTGACATGGTGACCTCAGCACCACCTGCGGTTACAGTGAGCGCCAAGGAAACCAAGAAAGAAGAAGAAGAATACGAAGAAGAAGAAGATGATGAGGACGAGGAGGAAGAGGAGGAGGAGGAGGACAGCGAGGAAGATGAGGATGATTGGGAGGAAGTGGAAGGTAAGTGATGGATCGGTGGAAAACAGCTTGTGTGTGTGAGGGTACATTTCCAATTCTTTTTCATTTTATATAAAAAAAGGTGCGAAGAAAGTTGGAAAATATTGTTTTCACTTTTATATTGTAGCATGTTGGGAGGAAAGAAGGGAATGTAAGTGAGAAAGTAATTGAGTGTGTCTGTGTTGACCAGAGCTTTCTGGGCCGCTGGGTCCAGTTGGACCATCAGAACCCGTCCTGCCCTCCCAGCCGGTTGAGATAGAGATCGAGACTCCAGAAGTCAGGAAAAAGTAAGCAGACATTTGTGTTGTAGTTAAATACAGGTTGTTGTTTTTAAAAAATCATAATCTGTTTTAGTATTCTCTTATTGATCTGTTATATGTGATCTCTCTCTCTCTCTCTCTCTCTCTCTCTATATATATATATATATATATATATATATATATATATATAAATAAATAAATTAATCTTAATCTTAAAGGGCTGACTTTCAAGGTCAGAAGAGTACCTGAAGAACGGCTCCTTTTTAAAGACTAAAAATGTTTCTGGACGCTACAAGGAACTGTATTTAAGATGAGATCGATCTCACTGAAAAAACTGAGCATATAGTATATACTATATATATATATATATATATATATATATATATATATAGTATAGTGAAATCGACCTAATCTTAAATACAGTTCATTGTAGCGTCCACAAACATCTTTAGTCTTTGGAAAGTTGCTTCTGACCATGAAAGTCAGCCCTTTAAGATTCCTTTTCTTCCTGTTCAGGCATAAGGTGCCTCAAGAACGTTTTCTGTTGTATGACCAGTTTTTGTTTTGTTAAGAGCGCCTTGAGGCTGTGGACTAACTCCATGTGAGACTGGTTCTCTTCGGTTTCATCTTAACCCTAAATTTCAAACCCGATGACACTCTGCATCTTTGTGGGATATTATATATATACATATACATATACATACATACAGCCAATGGGGTGCAAGTTTGTATATATTGATTATAGATTTGTGTGTGAGTGTACACTATTGCGAAACGTCAGATTTTTTCTAATAATCCTCATTTCTCATTGGCCAGGCAGAAGAGGCAGGCCGAGCTTGAGACTTACATGAGGCGGATGGTGAACCGATACAAGAAGGACGTGCTGATAGACACACACAAGGTGAAGACACCTTCCCCTTCCCCTTCCCGCCGCCTCCTTATTCTGTCCGATTTGAAGTCCCCACAGTGTGATTTATTGGTCGGTCATTGCAAACCTCCGATTGGTCTCTCAGGTCCACCTGCTGTGCCTGATAGCCAGCGGGATATTCCGCGGCCGTCAGTGCAGTGAACCGGACTTGCTGGCCATCACTCTGTCGCTGTTGCCCACCCACTTCAGCATGGTCGCCAAGGAGCGCATCGACCACAACTACCTCACCGGACTGCTCAAATGGTGTGTGCTCGTCGAATATGACGCCTGAAGCTACTTTTCATGTCCGACTGTTTAAAACAGTGCGACTCCAGGGTCATCAACGTCACCTTTATCAGTCACTATTACCTTGTAGTGACCACTGTATCTTCTATTTCCATGTTCCTCTCTCTCTCTCTCTCTCTCTCTCTCTCTCTCTCTCTCTCTCTCTCTCTCTCTCTCCAGGTTCAGTTCAACGTTCACCCTCAACGCCTGTCTTCCCTGTGAGGAGCGTCAGAACCCCCGCACTCTGCTGGAGAGGCGGCTGGCCAGCCTGTCTGCCAGAAACCACCAGGAGATGACTCATGTTGGTGTTTTTGGAACGAAATCAGTCCAATTAAAAGAAAGAAGTTCTGCCTTTTTGACTGAACATTCAAAGGTGGAATAAACTGGTTGAATAATTATGCTCCTGTGTGTTTTGTGTGTCCTGCAGCTGTTTCTGTTGGTCCTGAGGTCTCTGCAGTTTTTCTGCCGATTGGTTATTTCTTTGCAGCCGATTCCTCTCAAACCCCCTTCAGCCAAGGTACGTCAATACTGATGTCAATACAGCAACCACACTTAGCCAACGGCTTCATTTTAATGTGCCGAGAACTCTGTCTCAAGTCAAGTTTTTAGTATGATGGCCAACAACTAAATACAGACTGGTGTTAAAAAGAAAATATTTTGAAATCCACACACTTACATACTGACACATTCAGCATAACTTCTCCATGAAACAGGATCTCGAGGGCTCATTTAAACCGGTTAACCTTTTAAAAGGTTAAGTCGAGTGCATCAGGGAGATTGCTAAAACATGTCTATTAAAATGTAAGTCTTTGCAATCATCAGATAGAAAAAAGGTGATTTACTAATGTGTTTATAATTTGTTATGCAGTTGAGAAAGTGAGAAAAATCTTGTTGTATCATTTGAATTAGGGATATATCAGATGCAATCTGTCTTTCCCTAGTTAACTTGCTGATAGTCCGTACCAGTGGTTCCCAACCGTTCCTGTCTGCTGTACCACAACAGCACCTTACTGATGAACTTAAGTTCATTGGTAAATCTTTTTTTTTTTCTTTTTCACCGGTAACCGTATATAATTGTTTGTGGTTACAGGAGTTATTTTTCATACTGTTGGAGCTGTCAATGTTTAGGTCGTTATGGTCAAGTCTGAATTCATACCACTACCACCTGGAGTAACTTATCATTTAGTAATTCACTTACTTTTATGATTCTCTTAACTGTTTAACCGTTACTTTTAGCTAACAGTTGCAAACTAGTTTTCATACAGTCTCACAATTGCAATCATATTGTTCAGAAGTTACAGCTGACTGGACACAATCCTGGTACTCCTGGCCTGAGAGGCAATGGTCGATACCTTTCAGAAGTTATATCTGTTTAACTTCTGCGTAGTTTCACTTCTAGGGAATAATTATTTTATAGAGTATTCTGCTCTAAGACACATAAATATAAATATCGTTGTGCTTTCTGCAGGGCCAAGGGGCTAGAACATCTACCGGTGCCCCAGGAAAGAGCAACACAAGCCAGCAACCCTCCAAGACCGCCTCTCCTGAGCAGAAGATCTCTCCTGGCACCAAGAGACCAGCTGGAGGGGCGAAGATCACGGGAGGCCGAGGGGGAAAGAAAGCAAGGACGAAAGAAATAAAGGAGGAGTGTGACGAGGTAAAGAAGAAGCCTAAAACATCGGGAGGGCAGAGACCAAAGAACTCCAAACGTCGCAGTATCGCCTCCAAAGTCAGCTACAAGGAAGAAAGTGAGAGCGGAGAAGAAAAGGAGGAGGAGCTTAGCGAAGAGGAGGAATTTCAGGCGACCAGTGAGAAAGATAGTGAGGTTTCAGAGGGAGGAGCTAAATCCACAAAGTGGAAGAAGGGGAAACGAAAGAGCAAAGCCAACGCAAACAAGAGAAGGAGTAGTGGAGGAGAAAAACAGATCAAAGACGAGGAGGGCAAAGAGTGGGAGGAAGAGGAGGAAGAAGAAGGAACCGTACACAACCGAACTAAGCGAAGGAGTGGGAGAAAGAATAAGGGGCCTGGAGCGGACGAGTGGTTGGAGGTGTTTCTGGTGAAAACGTCATCCTGGGTCTGCGTAGACGTGGAGCGCGGTGTCGGGATGCCTCACCTCTGCTCCCAGAATGCAACAACGCCGATGACGTACGTGGTGTCTGTGGACGGAGACGGCTTTGTGAAGGACTTGGGAAGGAAGTACGACCCCACCTGGTTGACATCTTCCAGGAAGAGGCGGGTGGATGAGGAGTGGTGGGAAGAGACGCTTGGCTCCTTCCTCGGACCCGAGGACGAGAGGGACAAAAAGGAGGAGAAGGAGGTGAGATGTTATACACAAACAATGTCCATCTTACTTTTCTCACAACATTGTTCAACACCCCTTCATACTTATTGATAAGAGCCCTTTTCTCTCCGTTTTCTTCCGCCCATGTTGGCCACCCAGCTCCAGAACAAACTGCTGAACAAACCCCTGCCCATCTCAATAACGGAGTATAAGAACCACCCGCTGTATGCCTTAAAGAGACACCTGCTGAAATATGAAGCCGTCTACCCATCAACCGCCACTGTACTGGGATACTGCCGGGGAGAGCCGGTGTACTCAAGGTCAGTGGCAAAACAGTCAGCAGTGCAATGCAGTGGGATTACTTTTTAGCCCTCGGTAAATGTGTTCACTAATAAGTCCCCTTAAAGTATATAGACCGCTTATTGTTCACTAGGTTTTTTTTCTGGGAGGTTCGAGCATCTTGTTCTGGTACGATTACAGTGTCTGGGCCTTCATTGGCCAGGTGCATTGGAAGATCAGCTGAATTGCGTGACCTGCGTGTCTGAATTAATTGAGGCTGTGAGCACCTGTGTCCACCTGGTGGTGCTCTTTTTTATAGTTACACTGTCACGTGCATGAAGCTGTGGGGTTCAGATGTTCACAGTGTTCTGATGGCAGTACATTACATCTGCTGCTGACTGCTGCTGTTTGTCAGGATTATCATCCACATTTACTGATGCAACCTAAATAAATGATGCGTGCATTGGGCTCAAGCCATGAGCAAAAACTTACAATTCTTAAAGGAAATGGAAATGTTCTATCCAAAGAGTAAACTATTTCACAATATTCTTATCATATTTAAATTGTCTTTCTCTTCAGGGATTGTGTGCAAACGCTCCACTCCAAAGACACTTGGTTGAAAGAGGCACGGACGGTCCGACTAGGAGAGGAACCATTTAAGGTGAGTGGGAATATGTTTCTCAAATCTCTTCTCCTTATTTGCTTCTCTGTTATTTCTGTTCCCGTTCTACTTAATTCCACTCTTGACAAATCGGTCCAGCAGTCTTTAACTTGCATGATTCATGTTCTATGAGGTGAACAACTTCATGAACAGTCAGAATCAAATCAGAGTAAGAACCATTTATCGCTAAGTAGCTTACACATACAAGGAATTTGGCTCGCTGAATGTTGCATAACAATAAACACAGTGCAATGCTACAGGACATAATAAAAAAATGCAAGAGTGTGTAACAAAGAAATTGTCCTGGGGATGTAAGTGTCAGTGGGGATCCCGGGCTTTATTGATGAACCCGACTGCAGGCGGAAAGTAACAGTTCTTCTGGTGTGAGGTCTTGGTCCTGATGGACCGCAGCCTCCTGCCAGAGGGGAGGGACTCCAACAGACTGTGTCCAGGGTGAGAGCCGTCGCCTACAGTCTTTCAGTTGACCTCTAAATGAGATCACAATCTAAATGTAAATCAACACTCTACTGTTCAAACAGCCACCATTCCTCCATCATAGTTTCTTTTCCGAACATTGAAGTGGATGAGGCCCGGTCGGTTTGAGCTCAGCCATGTGACTTGAAGCCCAAAACCAAAGAGCACGGCTGCTGTGTAGCATATTATTCAGTTTCTAGAGGAAACGTACGTGCTTTACTGCTGTGTAGACAACAATACCTCTATTGTTAGACTGATTATACAGAGATGTACTGTAAAGGTAGTATTGCCTAATGGATGCATGACTACAGGATTTCTTTTAATTGTGTGACTGAACTGAGGAGACGATGTGTCTAAAAGCCCCGCTGTCTCACTCTCTGTCAGATGGTGAGGGGCTTCTCTAATCGTTCCCGCAAAGCCAGGATGGCGTCTGAGCGGAAGGAGGAGAACGACCTGGCTCTGTTTGGGGAATGGCAGACTGAAGAGTACCAGCCGCCGATAGCTGTGGATGGGAAGGTAACGATAACGGGGAGGGAGCGCACTCACTGGAGCAGCAAAAACTATTTCAATTTTTTATTTTTTTTGTATGTAACATTCGGAGGAAGTTTGGCGCGGGCAGTGTTGTTGACATGTTTTCTGTGACTGTATCTCCAGGTTCCCCGTAACGACTATGGCAACGTCTACCTGTTTAAGCCCTGTATGCTACCGGTGGGCTGTATTCACCTCCAGCTGCCCAACCTGCACCGCGTGGCCAGGAAGCTGAACATGGACGCCGCCCCTGCGGTCCTGGGCTTCGACTTCCACGCAGGATACTCGCATGCTGTGTAAGACAACACTGGGTGGGGTTTAGTAAACACCACTGATTTTTACGCAAATGTTATAACAATTTAATAAATGCTTATGATATACAGTAAATGATTAAATGTGTGTGTTTCAGGACTGATGGTTACATTGTGTGTGAGGAGCATGAGGAGATTCTCAGAGCGGCCTGGTTGGAAGATCAAGAGATTCAGAAACAGAAGGAGAAAGAGGTGTGTGTACGTGTGTGTACATGTGTGTACATGTGTGTACGTGTACCAACTTACTTTCAAGTTAAAGCAAAACGAGTCGTTCAAAACCCGTTGGGCACTAAAACACCGTGTCGACGTTTCCTCCCTTTCACTTTCCAGAAAAAAGAAAAAAGGGTGCTCTCCAACTGGACTCTGCTGGTGAAGGGGCTCCTGATCAGAGAAAGACTGAAGCAGCGCTACGGAAAGAAGAACCACGGACTCGGGAGCCTCGCAGAGACTGGTGGGCTTTCGTCGGATGAGGAGGAGGTTGAGGCCGGAAACCCTTCAGCCAAGACGGCGTCTGAGACTCTGGCCATGTCCTGGCCCCAGAACAGACAGGCGGAGGAGGACGGAGGGAGCATCAGCGGACTGAAGAGGAAGACCACGACAAAACGAGAAAAGAGAGGACAAGAGAAACACTTGTTCCCCTTTGAGAAAGTGTGATTTCAGGGAGCCAAAAACACACCTAGGTTTAGTTCAATCAAGGCTAATTACTCTGTCTGACTGCTCCTGGTATTTACTTTGGAAGACGGTCACATTCCTTGCACGCAGTGTGCCTCAGCTCAGACACATTTTTAATCAATTTTTACAAGGTTAGTCATCCTTGGAACCTTTGGCTGTTACATTATGAGAAAGGGAATGAGAGGAGGAGGAAGAAGTAGTCAACTGATCTGCAGAGTGATCGTTTTCTTCCAGTAGTCATAATACATGCATTAAACCTGCTCTTTCTCCACCATCACTGTGCTGGTTTGAGCCCGGTGGACATAGTTTCCCTTTCAGTTCAGTACACAAAACGGCATATACAGCTCATGCCGACTTGATGTGTGGCAAGTAAACACCAACAACCCTGTGTGCCAACAACACGACAAACAATACAGGCGAATACACGATAAATATACATTTATTTTCCATCGCTTGTGGTGCATCCACTGCCTGCTACTGATTAATTTCATCTAATTCCAAAAAAAGCCTGTTTCCCCTGTGACAACCAACTGGACCGCAGCCGTTCTTGCTGACTTGACTGTACTCTATGTAGCTTGACTCAATGAAAACAGAAACTTGTACTGTTGTTGTCGTCGTTCCAGTGAAAAATCTCCTGGTTGTCAAGTTTTCAGGAACCAGCCCAAAACAGCTCTGCTACTGTTCACTTTTGAGTTGATTTGGCTATTTTGTGGTTGTCGGATCCACGTATCTGACAGATAGGCAAGTGCGTGAGCTAAGAAGCTCTGTCTGTCTCGACTTCTCACAAATCCTGTACTTCCTTTCTGTCTCTCTTTCCATTTTAGGCTGCTACATCCCTAGAGGTTCACGGGTTCCTGCTGTATTCTGAATCAGCCCTCACTTTCAGCCTCTCACTCAGCGCTTTCACACTGTTGTCATGTTTCACACCTTGTGTCTCTGTACGTGTTTTTGTACACAGCAGGCGATTGCTGTATTTAAAATGGTAAACCGTTTTTGTATGAAAATAATTTTTCTAAGATATAATAATAGTTATGAGCAAAAAAAACAAAACAACATTAAAAATATTTTGTTGACTGTTTTGCTTTTGTTGCATTTCTTGGATATTTTGTAAAGCAAAGTTTGAACTTTAAAATGATGATGTCTATCCTAAAAAAAAGCATGAACAATTCTGTGATTACACAAATGACCGTAAGACTAAACATTGTTTTATTGCTACATGAATTCTGACTAGATTCAAATATATTTCAATAAATGTGCACAATTCCTAACAAAAAAAACCCATTGTAATCCAAAGAACATTTTGAAGTAATATGTGTGCCATTTTACACCAGTAATGACTAACGGAACTGTTATGAATGAAATGTTGTGTGCATAAACACCAAACGTCAGCTGAGATGCGGATGCATGTTCCTTCTCAACAATTCAAGACAAGTCAGGCCCAACCCTCTGTTTCACTCAGGCGCTGCTGGGAAGCAACGAAGAGCTAGTGGATTGTTCATAAAGCCCCCGTCCCATACCTTTAGACCTACAACACTTTGAGTGCAATGTTTCCATCCCAATGCAGCAGCACCTGCAGAGCAACAGCCACACTTTGCACTGCACATGTTTTGTTATAATAATGTCTAAACTTCAAAAATATTCAGATGTTAAAGTTACTATGTTAATTAAGTTGCTGTACATGCGAGGGAACAATGTAACAGTGTATGATAAAAGGAACAGTATGGGGACTGATGGTGATGTGATATCATTTGAATACCAAACATAGCAATGCAGTTCATTTCATTTGATTAATGATGATGATTTGTGTATTAATATGGAAACATTGCCTTCATCAATGTGACTGTGACGAGTACCTGAAGGGACGCAAACACACCTCATGGTCGACCTGTGCATGGACTACCTGCTCCTGGTTAAACCAGCAAAAAAGTATCTTATTATGTTACAAATGTTTACTTTAATACTGAACTTCAAACCCCAAAAGCACAGACTGCAAGAGGACCAATACCTATGCAACAAATTAAATGTGTATAAAGAACTACGGTGTGTCATTTAATGGAGATAAATATGTGTTGTTGTTTTTTGTGCAAAATGCACACAATGATGACGAACAAAAGTGTGGGGACATTGGGGAAGGAGAGTTCCTCTGATTTGTGTCATGTAGATATGTGTATGCTTACAATACACATATCTAATAAGGATGTTCAGTCCAGTCTGCCATTAGCTGAAGATACATTTGTTGTACGGTTATTCATATTAAATGAACCTCTGGAACTCCTGTAATTTATTTGTAAGATGTTGCTTCATTCTTGTAATACTGCTGCTGACTTATTAATGGACAGCACTAATGCATATGTTGATACTGCTGCATGTCGTAGATCCTAGAAGAGAGAGAGGAGGTAGGCACGAGAAACGCGGAAGTGACGTCATTGATAAGTAACTAACTGTCGATCTTCCGCCGACTAGCCAAGCGGACAGAAAGTCGCTCCGATTTCCCCCACACACAAAAAACCACTCCTGGTTGTCAACGCAGACAGAGCCGTCGCTTCTCCGAGAGGTAAACACCACCGCCCTTGACCTGCGGGATTAAACGCAACGGTTGTGTAAATGTCGATGTGGTCCCGAGCTCCACAGGGCCTTGTTTACATCTCAATCCCCGGGCTTGAGTGGGTGAGAGGCTGCGGCACAGCGGGAGACAACGATAAGGGGGATGGCTAACGATACTAGCTCCTATGTTGGACATTTTAGAGACACAACAAATAACATTTTCTCAAAAGCTTGGGCTAGTTTGCTCTGCGAGTTACCCACCGGTTTGACTCGTGCGACTCGCGGGTTGGGCATGTCGTGACTCCGCTGCTGAATATAACGTTTACTAGCCCGGAAGCTAATCCGGCTAACGGTAAATTGGCCAGCCGTTTTGTGTATTTGACTTAACCCCCTGTCCTCCCTCGTCCTCGTTGTGTGTACGTCTGCACCGAAATCGTACCACCATGCCGATGTCCAGCAACAACCAAGCCGGGGTGTTTTTTTACATTATTTATTATTTTACGTTGCTTAATCTGTGCCCCAGTCCTCTGGCTCCCCATCCCCCAAGACGGGCTATCACACCCAGTGTTGCTGAGTCGCCGTGAGACATTAGCGAGATGTGTGTCACCCAGCTGGCTGCCTATTTTTAGCCTGGACCGGGCGGAATGTCGCTGGTCTGGGACCGGGGCCGGCTAACCTTGTTTTATATCCTGCTGGATATTTTTTGCGAAGTCACATTGGAATGACTGCTCGGCTCCGGTGTCTCGAAATGAGCCGACAGTGGTGTTGACGTTTGTATTATCTTCAGGGTATAACGTTACGTTAACTGTTACTTTCCTTTCAAAGTCATTAGACTCGTATTATGTGGAGACGTTTCAGCAAGGAGAAAATCCAATATCCAATCACATTAAAACAAGCACAATAGAACAGTGATACCACTGTGGAAGGGAACCCCCATCCTGACAAAGACATGCATTAAGGGCATGCCACTAGTGCTGTACTAGCAATGCTAGATGCATGCAAAGGATTGTGATTAGTCTGTCAACGGACCGAGTAATGTTGGAGTGGAACAAGGCAATACACATCATCCAATCTGCTTAAATATGTGCCACTGCCATAGTTGCCACTGTGATGTTATTACTTTAGTCACTCATACTTAATATTTGTATGTGTCTGTTACTTTGCTTGGTGCTGCTATAAACAAATCCCCCCTGGGGATGAATAAAGTATCTATCTATCTATTTATAACTGACTTATTCAAGTATTTTGGAAGTAATCTCACACAGCTGAGCTGTGTAAAACGAGCATAATAATAATAATAATAATAATACATTTGTTTTATAAGGCGCCTTTCAAGGCACTCAAGGTCGCCGTACAACATATTTAAAAATCTGACACAATTTAAAAAGCAGCACAGTTAAAAGCAGAACAGTTTGCAGCAGAGCAACCCAGAGGGGAACACGTCAGGCATAGGCCTGCCTGAAAAGGTGGGTTTTGAATAAAATGATAGAGTCAATGTTTCTGATGTCAGGGGGGAGGGAGTTCCAGAGGCGAGGGGCAGAGCGGCTGAAGGCTCTTGACCCCATGGTGGACAGACGAGCTGGGGGGACAGTCAGGTTGATGGAGGAGGCAGACCTGAGAGACCGGGTGGGGATGTTGATTTGGAGGAGGTGAGACAGATATGGAGGGGCGAGGTTGTGGATGGCCTTGAATGCATGGAGGAGGATCTTAAAGTCAATGCGGTGTTTGATGGGGAGCCAGTGGAGTTGTCGTAGAACAGGGGTGATGTGAGAGATGGAAGGGGTCTTGGTGATGAT
This sequence comes from Cyclopterus lumpus, assembly GCF_009769545.1. Classification (NCBI taxonomy): domain Eukaryota; kingdom Metazoa; phylum Chordata; class Actinopteri; order Perciformes; family Cyclopteridae; genus Cyclopterus; species Cyclopterus lumpus. Next base: position 8,188,601 of record NC_046972.1, read on the forward strand.
GCGGGCAGCAGCGTTCTGGACCAGTTGGAGTTTATGGAGGAGTTTGTGGGGGAGACCAAAGAGGAGGGAATTACAATAATCCAAGCGGGAGGTGACAAGTGAGTGGACCAGGATTGCGGCGCTGTTGGGTGTGAGTGAAGGGCGGAGGCGGTTGATATTTCGGAGGTGGAAGTAGGCAGACCGGATGGTGGTGTTGATGTGAGTGTGGAATGACAGTGTGCTGTCGAGGACGACACCCAGACTCTTAGCCTGAGGGGAGGGGGAGACCGAGGAGTTGTCTATTGTGAGGGCGAAACTGGGATGCTTGGTGAGAGTGGACTTGGAGCCGATGAGGACAACCTCGGTTTTATTGCTGTTCAATTTGAGGAAGTTTGAGGTGAACCAGTTTTTTATTTCCTGTAAACAGGCACAGAGGGAGGGGGGCGGGGAAGTGGAAGAGGGTTTGGAGGAAACATAGAGCTGGGTGTCGTCCGCGTAACAGTGGAATTGAATATTATGTTTGCGGAAAATGAGTCCAAGTGGGAGGAGGTAGATAATAAACAGGATAGGACCAAGGACAGATCCCTGGGGAACACCGGAGGAGAGGAGGGAGGGATGTGATGTGAATGATTTTAACTGAATGAACTGAGTACGGCCAGAGAGATATGAGTGAAACCATGAAAGGGGTGTATCTGAAATTCCAATGGAGGCTAGACGGTCGAGGAGGATGGTGTGGGAGATGGTGTTGAAGGCGGCGCTCAGATCGAGGAGGATGAGGATTGATAGTAGTCCAGAGTCAGCTGCCATGAGGAGGTCATTTGAGATCTTGATGAGGGCGGTTTCTGTGCTGTGACGGGGGCGAAAACCGCATATCGTGCTTCATGTTCTGGGGCTCTTTAAAAGAGATCCGCAAAAATAATTAGACTACAATTGTAGACAAAGTACATGTATAGATGTATGTGCCTACCCCGTGCCACCTTTTATAACATCAATCTAGTCTTGCTTTGCTGTGCAAGAATCTTTAATTCCAATTGAGACAGGCTTTCCTGTCCTGCTGTGTGTCCAGTATTACTTACCGGTTTGTCATATAATTAACTACTATTGAGGTTTGTCCGTTTCCCTCATCCCTAAATCCAAAGCATCTTCAGCTAATCCTCTAAATCGTGTCTTAAGGCTTAACCCATGCCGTGCGTCCTACACATGTTTATCAGATCTACATTAAAAAAAATAAATACAGGATATATGAGCAAGAGCTGATTTTAAAGTCATGTGTATGTCCAAAACTAGAAACAGAAGTGGGGTCGCAGAAAAAGATTCACACTAAGCAGATTCTGATATGATGATCTGTAATAACAGGTCAAGTGCTTTGTAGAAAAGGCAGGTGATGAAAGGCACAGACAAAAGTTTAGCAACAACTGACTGGTAACGTTCTAGCTTGTGTTGGCCTGCGACAGAATATGTTTTGCAAATAAATGATCTGTAAGAAGAGTCCGGTTTAGAAAGGCTCCAAAAAAATGCAACAGAATCCATTGTATGGTTGATTTTCTTTTCTTCTAAGGGCGTGTAATCTATGAGCAAAACAGGACAAATGTTGTTGCCCTCCACAGAGTGACTGGTGTTGTTATTTCATTAATAGACATGTATTATTCGTGGAACATTAGAGACGGTTCAGACTTTAGTCCAAAATCAACACTACTTGGTACTTGATACTAGCCACCCTGCTTAATCTGTCCGACGGCTCCATTCAGGGGAGTTGCTTGCAGACTGCACTATTTAAAAATGGGTTCAGCCTGGTCTGTGAGCTCAATTGGACCAACATTTATTTTCAGAAATTAGTACCCAAAATACTCAGGTGATATTGTCATTAAAGACTCCAAAGTATGTAAAACACCACCTCTGTTGTTCTGTGTGGCTTTGTCAATATGATATAATGTGCATCCATATGCCACATGGACAATTGAATATTACCAACTAGTAACATACCTTTCAGACAAAGTGTTAAAATAAAGCGTCTCCCAAAGTGTGCTGCCATCTGTGGTCCAGAAATACGTTAAGTGGAGTCAGAAGGAGACAGTCTACAGTACTCTAAGGCACTCAACATTTTAAATTGCATAGAAATACCCATTTAATAAATCAATGTGAGATATTAAGAAAACACAGCACAGTGTGATTCTGAACTTTGGACATGACCCAAAGAAGTAGTAATGGGATCAGGACTTAATTCCATTGTGTATTATGTGTGTGTAATTATTCTGTAGAAACTCTTAGTTGGTACTGTACGAAATACAACGCAGATATTTTGTATACTGACCTTTTGGATACAGCCACGTGTGCGTGCGAGCGTGAATAAAGTTTCTGTGCTCAGCAGATCCAATTAACGTCCCCAGTAGTGATAATGCAACACGTTGGGCATCCTGTCAATGACGGAGCTTCTTTTTGGAGACTGTACGATTATTTGGAGATTCCTCTTACCAATACACAACTTTTAAGAAGTTCGTAGACATCTGCTAACGTGGAAATGTTAAAAACAGCCCGAGCAAATAAACTCCAAATTTCCATTTGATTCCTATCATGGAAAAGTGTTCACTATGGTTATTAATATGAATAGTACAAGTGTGAAAATATGTTTGAGAAGTTGGGGAACATTTACAGAAAATATGTGTAGAGTGAACAAAGAATTTTATTTTTAAATTAACTTTATGTACACAAAAATAAGCTATAATCAACAACTTTGATCATGTATTTTTTTTCTTCCTACTTTTTCCTTTGTTCCTGCACTTCTTTCTTTCTTTTCCTCTTTTTCTCGCGCTCTTATTTATTTATTTCTTCATTTTTTCCTTTCCTTCTATTCAGCCTATTTCCCCTTTTAAGATCAGCCTGTGACCAGCTTTCCAAATGAGTGACGGGGAGTGTGACTTCTTCTGCTTCTTTCGCTGCTGCTGAGCAGGAAGGCAGGGTGTCTACTAGCGGTGCCAGGGAGACACAGCGAGGTGTCTCTTCAAACAACCCACTTCCACCAATTGAACCACTTGGATCCGACAGGTAGGCGGGCCGTCTGCTTGCCCGGGTGGTCGATTCAATCGACTGGATGTCTGTGGACATGAACAGCCAGGCGTCGGACAGCAACGAGGAAGACTTTGGGGTGAACTCTGAAGATGAGGACGACGATGGCGGAGAAGAGGAGGAGGAGGAGGAGGATCAGGGCGACATCTCAACCTACTATGAGGGGGTGGCCAGTGACGTGGAGCAACAGGGCGCTGACTCCTTTGACCCGGAGGAGTACTTGTTCACCTGTCTGACCTACAAAGAGAGTCAGAGGGTGTTGATAGAGGAGGTTAACACTGTGGCCGCTGCACTGAAGGTGAGTTTGTGTCTGTAGCTTGGTTGCAGGATGCTGCACTCTCATAACCTTGAGAACCAAACAGAAAATTATCTTTGTAGTATTTTGAAAAAGCAAGATCTGAAATTGGCACTGCAATACAGTTTCATCTCAACGGTTGTGTACAAAATGGGACTGACTTCTTACAAATCACGGCACACTTTTTATGACCACGTTTAAAGCAAAGTAAGGCTTTTGACTGTGTTGCATAAAACAGTAATAAGAACCACACTGACCACAATTTTTTTCTTAAAATCGGACCACGTCTGGTTCCTCTGATTGGCGTCAGTAGGTTAAACCATGTTCTCCTTGTCCATGATTAGGGAAGCTGTGTGAAGTAGAACATACAGTTCAGTTGTTCCCATTGACATATTCCCATTTGCTGCTTCTGTCACAAGGTGATTGCACATGTTTTTAAAGGGATTTCATTAAAGCTCACTCATGGTTATAAAATAGGTATTCATGCACTGAGACTTTGTATCCAATTTAAATAAGTGATCACAGAATAATTGGGGGGGGGCTTGATAGAACGTTGGCTTCACTGTTGTGGGAAAACTTGACTATCAGGACTTGCTGTACATCTTTAAGTGGTTGAAACTCACTTGGTGACCAACTTGAATGATGACACATGCTTCTGAGTTGCTGATGCATTTGTTCCCAAATTATGCACAATGACCTTTCATGCTCTGCGGTGAAAACCCCTTTTGACAGAAGACGTTTCGACTCCAGTATAAATGATCAAACGAATGTGGAGTGAATTAAATTTAGCTGCTTCACTTTCAGGGTGTCTGCTGGCTCACTGTCACGAGGCACATGGATATAGCAGAACCCTCATTACTGTTGTGAATAACACTGTGCTTCATCGCAGATGTTAACTGGATGGCACAGCAAGTCACCTACAGTGCATCCAGTTTTCTAGGCTGCAAATTAATCGACACAAACGTGGTGTTAATGGAGTCAATGCAGCTTTTTCCAAAGTGATGCCTCAAATAGCTTATTTTGTCTTGCCGGTGATCAATAAAGCAAAAGATATTACATTTCTAACTGTATAAGACGCACGCAATGCTTCGATTTACATTTGAGAAGCTGTGTTTAGCAAACAAGGTTTTTATTTAGCTTTTTTTAAATGTCATTGAAGTTATTTCTTTTGGAGACATAATCAAATAATTGTTTCAGTTTTACTGTTACATTTGTATTGTATTTTATTGGGAAGATGCCATGGTTGTTCTGTAGCCAAGTATTGCTATCAGGGTTCACAATGGGGTGTGAATCGTGAAGGGTTTCCTTCCAACAGTTTAATATATATATATATATATATATATATATATATATAAAATGAATGAATGAATGCAACATTCACAGCGATCTGTGTCTCTTTGTCTCGTTCTCTCTCAGGTTTTACCAGCGGTAGCAAAACTGATCCTGGTGCATTTGCACTGGAAGATTACACAAATACTGGACAGGTATGTCTCTTCTGCTGATCCCCCCCCCCCCCCCCTTTACTTTTTACTCCTGTACCTCTTCCTCCTCGCTCTCTTTACTTTATTATTTCTCTATGTTTTCCCTCATTTTCTTTCTTTCTCCACCTCCATTATTTGCACTGCAGTTTGATATTTTTCTGTCTCATCTTTGTATGACCCATTGTTCTATCATTGTCCCGCCCCTCCCCCCCACCCCCCAGATTTAAGTCCAACTCGTCTCTGCTGTTGTCAGACGCGCTGGTCCAGCCCAGCAGCACCTGCAGATCAGTCGCTGTAAGTAATAAGCCACGTGCAATAAAAGAGGACTTGCTCACTCATTGAGTACACAGCTTTCATGCTTTGTTCATACTTTTGTATTCAGATGTGTGTGTATTTATTTATTTTTTACATCCTTCATTTATTGTGACCCAGCTAATAATTACTATAAACTGTTTATTGGTTTCCAGCATGATTTCTGTGGCATTCAGCCTTCCTTTGTGTGAACACAAGTAAAAACTAACAGGCCACTCACAATATTGTGTTACAGCTACAATAAAGAAATATGATCCATGACAATGTTTTTCACTTTGAATAAATCAGTAGTTTGAACCTAGAATCAATATTACGTTGTTTCTTGTCACTACTTATTCACAGAAAAGTAACTGTAAGGACATTTGACCATTGTCATCTGGTGGCAATAATGCATCAGATAATCCATTAAATCTGTTTAATTCATGAGTTGATTAAGAATTAAAGGATTTCAGTAAAGGTAGACTTAAAAATATATTTTTTAAGAAGTAACTTGAGATGGCAATATAGCATCATTTGTAATTTAATGTGCTTGTCAATCAGTTGATTTATTTTCTACTCGTGCTTTACAGCAAGATCCAGATCATGGTGTGGCGTCTTATCAAACAAATATGTGTTTTTTCTGGTTTTATTTTATTTGTCAGTGTCTCAGGGGTTTGTGTGTGGCTCTAGCGCTCCATTGCAGTCATGGGACGTTACGTTCATGGTTTCTGTGTTTCAGGCTCCTCAGTCCCTCCAGTGTGGCGTGTGTCTACAGGTCGTGCGGAGAGACTCCCTGCTGGCGCTGCCCTGCCAGCACTCTTTCTGCAAAGGATGCTGGGAGCAGCACTGCACTGTCCTGGTCAAAGATGGCCTGGGAGTGGGTGAGCAGAAAGTGTGTGTGTGTGGGTGGGTGTGTGAGTTTGTGCTTTTGTGTAGTCGTCAAAGCTTTTATTCGAGTGGGTGAGTGGAGCTTGGTGAGCTCCCAAATGTCTGTTTGTGCATCTGTAGGTTTATGTGTTGGTGTGTGTGTTTGTTTGTGTGTTGGTCCGCTGAGATCACAGTTTCAACTTCTGATCCTTTTTGTATTTTTATATCGCCCTATGCTTTTCTGCCCGACCAGCAGATCCTCAGTCTGGTATTTAGTTTAACAAGGAACGCTTTTTTCAGTCACTTAAGCCGTCTCCTCATGTACGCATTTGATTCAAGACCATTCATTTGTATTTTAATGCATTTTATATCCAAAATCTTAAGTTTTTTCTCAAGCCATGTGACCTGTTTAACTGGTAACCCTGAGATTGCAACAAATGGGACAGACCTTAGAGACGACTTGGCAAAGGAAGATATTTTCAGTCCTCCGGCTCAAATGACCCTTCGGCTCAGCTATGAGCCAGAAATGCTAACGTTATGCTGGCAAGATGAAACATTGCGTACAGTTGACAATAAAAAAAGAAGTCTTATTATTATTATTATTATTATCATTATGTCATTTGACAGTATGTTTAACAACAAGACAAGTTCACTATCCAGTCATGTCAGTGTCCCCATATCAATATTGTCATGAACAAATGTGAGGAGGTCATGTGTGCCGAGTTGAATAGTGAATATGATGCCCGATGGCTGATGTGCGTCGGTGACTTCAAAGGGGCCGTGTAATCGTCCGTCTCGCCGCTCATGCGTTGCAGTCGCCACCGTGTGCTGTTTTTCAGGATGAGGCACTGAAGGACTACACTCGTTGTTGTAGTGAAGATATACAGATTGATCAGAATCAAGTGTTTAACAGACCATGGTGTAAGAGGTAAAATTACTCTCACCGGGTGTAAAATGCACCTGGCAGGCATCCTCCTACCTATGATTATTTGTGTATCTGAAAGTGCGTATGTCAGCAGGAGTGTGTGTGTGTTTTAAAGTGCGTAGTTGTGTGGGAACACAAGTGCATTTTGCATGTGCTTATATGAGCATATTTGTATGCTGTAACCCATTGTGTGTCCCTGTGCCACTTTCGAGCAGTCTCTCTGATAAAGGCGATGCGCGTAACCGAGTCCTTCAGAGCCTGATCAATCTTTCTCTATCGGCTGTACGAAGGACGCTTTTATGATGAAAGATGACCCCTAAATGTTTTCTGGGTCACTGTAATTCGAGAACGTAAATCAAACGCAACTGGAGGAACTTTTTCAGTCACAGACCAGGTTTAAATGACGGGCTGTGTGTGTGTGTGTGTGTGTGTGTGTGTGTGTGTGTGTGTGTGTGTGTGTGTGTGTGTGTGTGTGTGTGTGTGTGTGTGTGTGTGTGTGTGTGTGTGTGTGTGTGTGTGTGTGTGTGTGTGTGTGTGTGTGTGTGTGTGTGTGTGTGTGTGTGTGTGTGTGTGTGTGTGTGTGTGTGTGTGTGTGTGTGTGTGTAAATGTATCCTTCGTAATACATTTTTGTGTGTGTGCAGGTATCTCGTGTATGGCTCAGGACTGTTCCCTGCAGATGCCGGAAGACTTTGTCCTGCCGTTGCTGCCAGGAGAGGAGCTGAAGGACAAATACAGACGCTACCTCTTCAGAGACTATGTCGAGGTGTGTGTGTGTGTGTGTGTGTGTGTGCGTGCTAATCTGTTTGCTCAGATGCTGCACCACGGTCTGCATTTACAGCAAATGAGACATTTGAGACACGTGGAAAGGAAATGAGGGGAGAAAACTTGGTGCGTGTGTTTTCTTTTTCTTTTTTTAGCAAGTGAAATTGTGAAGCATTAGATCTGAATGCTCCCTCCTGCTGTTGTATCACTCCCATCACTGTCTGTCTCACCAGCTGGGTTATTGTCTAAATATATTCATCAAATTAGATATTGGGGTTTTCTCAAAGGATCATTCACCAACGTTTTCACAACATTTCCAGTTTAGTACCCAAGTTTTCTGCGGGACTAATAATGACATTACATACAAACACAACCAGAAACAATGTCTCTGGTGCTCTGTAAATATCCACAGAACACATTGTTAAATTCATCAAGTCTCCCCGACTTCTTTTTTTGGGTGAATTGACCTTCGAAGAAGCGTCTCATGATCATCATTGTCACGGTGCAGCTGTTCATTTTGTGAATTATTACTAAAGCTTTCTCTCTTTCTCTCGCAGAGTCACTTCCAATTGCAGTTATGTCCCGGTGCCGACTGTCCCATTGTCATCAAGGTGGAGGAGCCCCGGGCGCGCAGGGTGCAGTGTAGCCGCTGCAGTGAAGTCTTCTGGTAGGACACACGTGTACACACAAAACGAGCATGCGGATTTCTTCTTTAACAAAGCAAAAGTTAAACGTAATACAACTGTAGTTGGGCACATTTCTTTGCCTGCCAGCTGGCTTTTATAACAGGGTTGTATTTATTTATCTCACAGGCTCTTTTTTTGATGGTTTATCCAGTAACATTTTGATCTGGTCCAAGAATAAGAATACATTCTTTAGAGAAAAACTGATTTAACAAGAGCTGAATGTAAGCAGTCCATTTGACAGATGACCACACAGCGGATGAAAGATAAATGTTCCACTCGTTATGTCCAAACGGTGTTGATGGTGAATGAAGTCGGCTGAAGCGAATGGTTTCTCAGTGTCTGCTACGTTGAATCGGAGCTGAATTCTCCTGCTGCAAAATCGGTTGCTGTTCCTGCGTCCATTGCCTTGGTAGTTCTTCCTTTCCTTCTACTAACTACTTCAGCTTGTATAAGCCAGCATGGCACCATGCACTAGATGCTGCTCAAAGACGGAACTTCCAACTGTAAAAACAGGAAAAATGACATCCCAAAAATATGAGTGCATAGGAAGTTACGGACTGTGCAAACTACTCCGCATTTTCCCTGAAGTAAATGAAATGCTTATTGCCCACAAAGTTCCCTATTCATTGAAGCGTTGTAAATGATCTGTGTGGTTTCAGCTGTATTTGTGTGTGTCTCTTTCTCCCTCTCAGTTTTAAATGCCGTCAGATGTACCACGCGCCCACGGACTGTGCCACAATCCGGAAATGGCTGACAAAATGTGCAGATGACTCTGAGACGGCGAACTACATCAGCGCACACACTAAAGATGTAAGATGGACCTGTACATGTACACACGCATACACGTGCACATACAACAGCGTTGCTGTATCAACATGCACACGTACTGTCGTTTTGTACACATGGACAAACAAATATAAATGCATATCACTTTTTGTCTGCAATACAGTGCTGTAACCTGTCCCTTAAAAAAGGTTTTATTTTTTTCTGATTGGATCATATTTGTATGTGCTTTTCTACTCTAGTGTCCTAAGTGCAATATTTGCATTGAGAAGAACGGAGGGTGCAATCACATGGTGAGTCAAAGATGAAAGTCTCTCTTTCTCGGAACACAGGAAATGCTCAAAATATATTCTGTTTTTGAGAGCTGAAGTTTGCAACTTCAATATATAGTTTGACACATGGCTAGATCTCTCCTAGTCGAATATGTTACCTGGAATGTGCTTATTTTATCATACAGTGTTTAAGCTGCATGTATGACAATGCATTCGTTTTCAGTTGAGCGCTAAATGGTTTTGCATGAAGACGTTCAGCTGCTGATTTGATCAGATTAAGTAACGTTGTGACCTGACGTGGTTGTTTTGTCACCTTTCTGGTTCACTAATTTGACTTCCTCATATGTCTGTTTGTTTTAGCAATGCTCCAAGTGCAAACACGGTAAGTAGTTTGCCTAATAGTTTCACACCTCCCGTCCTGATCCAGTGACCTATGAACTCTGGACCCTTTAGATCCGCCCAGTAGCACGATGACAAAAAAGAAGCCATCAAACGGAAATTCTTAGTGAAAAGTTGTCCTACGAACAAAAGTCTTATTTATATTTGCATTTTTATCTATTCTTGGTGACCGCTGCCATTCTTAAGGGAGCATATAATTGAGTAGATTACCTATGGATACATATATATATGTATATGTAAACATCTGTGTGCCAAGCAGACACAAAAGCGCAGAGGGCCCCATATAGAGCCAGTATTTGGTCTGGACTGTAGCAACATGACTCCGGTATGTAGATATAAACGGCTCAGTCTAAGGTGTATAAATACCCAACAACACAGCCCACAATTCTTATTTTTCATTCCATTCACATTCTTATACCTAAAAGAAAATATACTTATTAATATGATATTGCTTTACTGCCAATAGATCCCTCTAAATGCAGCACACTCCCCTTTTTAAGAAAAGAGACAACCTTTTAGGCTATGATACAAATGTGTCACACAGTACTTATGCCCACTACATGCATATAGTGGGGAATCCAAAGATGTGTGTGTTTGTGTGTCCTGAAAGACTTCTGCTGGATGTGTCTTGGTGACTGGAAGACTCACGGCAGTGAATACTACGAGTGCAGCCGCTACAAAGAAAACCCTGATATCGTCAACCAGAGCCAGCAGGCTCAGGCCAGAGAGGCCCTCAAGAAGTACCTCTTCTACTTTGAGAGGGTGAGTTGTTTTTTCTTTTTCCCCCAGCCGTTTACATTTAGCAACCTTTATTCAGAGCAAAAATACTGACGGTTAAAAAAGGTTTTATTTATTTCCTCCCTCTGAACACACACATGTTCTTTCTTTTGTTGTTGCTTCTACCCAAATGCTGAGAGTCTCAAAACCCTGCTTTACATCAACTAGGAAAGCTTATTTCATTTTCAGTATTGAGGATGATTAAGGTTTACAGCCATTGTCCTGCTGTCTTCCGGGACATTTGTGTCCAAAGTCATTCTCAGCTTGTAACAAGAACATTTTATTGGCACCGACAAAGTCTAGCATAGCGCTCTTGAGCTACAGCGTAACTATTCTTTCTGTATTTTATTCTTTTTGTAATCTTTACCCCTCCAGTGGGAGAATCACAACAAGTCTCTGCAGTTGGAGGTTCAGACTTACCAGAGGATCCAGGAGAAGATCCAAGAGAGAGTGATGAACAACCTGGGAACCTGGATCGACTGGCAGTACCTGCATAACGCGTCAAGGCTACTAGCTAAGGTGTGTGTGTGTGTGTGTGTGTGTGTGTGTGTGTGTGTGTGTGTGTGTGTGTGTGTGTGTGTGTGTGTGTGTGTGTGTGTGTGTGTGTGTGTGTGTGTGTGTGTGTGTGTGGTGTGTGTGTGTGTGTGTGTGTGTGTGTGTGTGTGTGTGTGTGTGTGTGTGTGTGTGTGTGTGTGTGTGTGTGTGTGTGTGTGTGTGTGTGTGTGTGTGTGTGTGTGTGTGTGTGTGTGTGTGTGTGTGTGTGTGTGTGTGTGTGTGTGTGTGTGTGTGTGTGTGTGTGTGTGTGTGTGTGTGTGTGTGTGTGTGTGTGTGTGTGTGTGTGTGTGTGTGTGTGTGTGTGTGTGGTCAGGAAACTGAAAAAAAAAAGTTTTGTTAAAGAATTTAAAAAACTCTAATTAGTCAGCAGTGAGCCTGCTGACTAATGAAATTCAGACATCAGCACCCTTTCAAGGAATTTGGATCACTGGAATGAAAACTTGTGTTTATCAACCTTGACACACTTGGTTCATGTTGTGAAATGTTCTGGAGGAAAAACGATGAGTCACCTGATTGACTTTCTTCTTCAGGATTGGATGATTTAAAAAAAAAAAGAAGAGAAAAAAAAAAAAATATATATATATATATATATATACTCTGTCCTGTGTGTCATGACTTCCATTCTTCTGAGGTTCAATGTGCTCTAGTCGGTGGAAGACCATTGATACAGTGCCTTTCTTTATTTTGACCCAGTCTGACAGTTTCCAAACTTCTTTTGTCTCCAGTGTCGCTACACACTGCAGTATACGTACCCGTATGCCTATTACATGGAGTCCGGCCCACGCAAGAAACTGGTGAGAAACAAACGCCTCTTAACGCCTTTCCATTATTGCAGAACACGCATTGTAGAACAATGTCGGAGCCTTATTGGCCCATCGTAAAGTGCACTTGTACTCAAGGATGAACTGACAATTTCACACAAATGTCTAAAATGAATTAGACCGACGTTGATGTGAACTACAATGTATGTAATTGTAGTTTCTCTGTCCTTCCCTGTAGTTTGAGTACCAGCAGGCCCAGCTGGAGGCAGAGATAGAGAACCTGTCGTGGAAGGTGGAGCGGGCCGACAGCTACGAGAGGGGAGTGGTGGGAGGAGAGGGGGAGCTCAGCGCCAGCGACAGAGGGGTAAGAGCTACTGGATGGATTGTCTGAATTAGTTTTTATAAAGATGCGACTTTGGTGAACCTGACCTTTTTATCTCGCACCATCATCGGGTTAAACATTTAATTGGTCCAATATTTTGGGTTATGATTTAATGGATGCATAACTACTGATGTTCCCATCAGCCTGAGCTTCCCTAATTAGGTAAATATGGTCAATATTGAACCAGCTCATTATGCAAACATCGTCTTTGGCGCCTTTTTAAAATGAGCATTTAGCTCATTTGGCTGTTGACTCAGTTTAGACTTAGTTTATATTTCAAAATGCAAAGGATTTGAGAACAGAGCGAAGGAAACACTTCTGACTTGTCTTGTCTGTTGTTCTTTTTACAGGATCTGGAGAATCAGATGCACATTGCTGAGAAGAAGCGACGCACGCTGCTGAACGGTTTCCAAGACACCTGAAGCTCCATTGCGACTGCAAAGCACCAGCACCTCCCTCCCTCCCTCCCTCCCTCCCTCCTTCCTTACTTTCTTCCTTGCCTCAGATTTTTGCTTCCTTCAATGACCATGCAGTCATAGCGACCCCTCCTTTTTTGCTCCCACACTCGCTCATTCGCTCCTTTCTTTCAGTCTTTCCCTCCTCTTGCTCCCGTAATGCTGCAGGGTCACAGAATGGCACGATTGTATCTCCCTTTCTTCCTCTCATGCTCATGACACACCACATTTACATGTTTTGGCTCCACATCGTCACATTACAGCTTTTCAGATCTGATCATAAAGGTCAAATTTGAAGGTCTTGTCATGCGTCTGAAAACTGTTTGTAAGAGTCAGAGCAGTTACATTATATCCTGGAATATTCATTAGAGAAAAAAAAGATGAAATGATCGAGAAGCTTTTGTTGTTCGGGTTGTGGATGGAGTACATTTTTTGAAGGATACTGCTGATTGTGTATTTGTATTTGGTGGTTTCAAGTAGACCATAATGACTAGGGGGTACTTGCTGGCAGTTGTACCTGTAGTACTTATTGGATTGGCCAGAACCATAGCAACGAATAAGCCAGAAAACATGCAAAGTTGCTTTCCCCGAGCACATTTTTATTTCAGTTACCTCTCCTAAGCTGCACAAGTTTAATTGACATGAATAAAAAAGAAAATTGACAACCGCAAAGATGAGTGAGTAGCTGTGAAAGGTTTTCATGGAGTGTGTGATACTTCAAAATAAAACTTGTCACTGCCCTTTGTTTTGAAACAAACTACATTATCTACCAGGACTGGTGTCAATGGCAGGTTATGGAGACCTTTCATTGTGTTGGTGTGGTTTTTTTTTTAATACTTTTTTTTATTCTCACATAAATGTGTATATGGTGTGTTTACTGTGGAAAAATGGTGACTTCACAGTCCCACATACTCCTTAAAAATATTAGACAGTATTTTCCTAAGTATCATGCATGATCACTGTAACAAGTTGCTGCTGTCACCTACCTGTCCTCCATCCCTCTCCAACTCATATAGCAGAGCCACTCAAAGCTTGATCCCCTGCAGCTGAGGCCAATTAGGCCTATCCCCAGCACCTGTTCCCTGAACCACTCCCCCACACCCTCCGCAGCTGAGCCTAACCATGTCCCAGCCACCACATACCTCCACCGCCCGACTTAGGCCAGGGTGCCATCTGGCCTAACCTACTCGGGTCAGGTCAGTCAAGGGTCAGGTCAGCTCTGCAAAGTTCGGGATGAACCGTCTGTAATAACCCGCCAGCCCCAGAAACTGCCTCACCTCTTTTTTTAAAACCGTCTTCTCCATCCGGCAGAGCGCCATCCTCTTCTCATCCGTGGCTCTTTGGATCTTGTTTCTCGTCACTGTGGCAAGGAGAGACTTGACGTCGAGGTGCGTGACCTCGGTCAAGGTCATTCTCAGGGCCACCTTCACCCACTCGGTGAGGTCTTCACAGGACGGGAGCGTTTGGAGTCCAGCTTATGCTTTCGTCCTGGAAGCCAACGCCAGCTCCAACGACGTCCTTTCCTTCACCAACGACTTCTTCAGCTCCAGCTGCAGTTTCTCTAGCCTCATCTTTTCCATGAAGTCAGAGTCCTTCTAAATCAGCTGATAGCCGGTCATCCCTCTCAGCATGGAGCTAGGGTCCTCTGGTTCTGATTTGATCCCAAATGTGTTGAAGTCCAACATTGTGTTTAGGTTGTCGTCACCTTGATCGCCCTGATGGGATGTAGCTCAACGAGATGCGGCCTTCTCTGATCATTTCTAAAACTCGGTCGGACATGTTTGATGTTCGGTGACAAGCAGCAGGTTCTCCTCCCAGTTTTCCTTAATCAGGTCGAGCACCCCCCTGCGGAGTCCTGCCGAACAAAAGTTCAAAGGGAGAAAATCCCGTGGAGGCCTGGGGAACCTCCCCCACTGCAAACAACAGAGTCGAGCCATTTATCCCAATTACGCACATCCTCGCTAATAAATGTACGGATCATGGACTTCAAAGTCTTATTCAGAGGCTCCACCAGACCATCAGTCTGTGGGTGGTGCAGACTGGTCTGACTCGATTTGATGCCCAGTAACCCGTAAAGTTATCTGTGTTCTTGACATGAACTGAGTGCCCTGGTCAGTCAGAATCTCTTTTGGGATTCCATGTCAGTGCTTTTTTTAAAAGGGGATCCCACGTTTGCGCCAGTGTAATACCTACAGCCCCCCCCCCCCCCCCCCCCCCCCCCAGCACCCAGCACCCAACACCCAAGGACATGCACACGCTTGTGTATAGTTGGTAATGGTCTTTATTTTCATGCAGACTGTCCCTCTGCTCTCTATTCCCGGCACCTGTTCCCTGAACCACTCCCCCACACCCTTCCGAAGCCTAACCACGCCCCAGCCACCACAATCACGTAAACAAAGTACAGAAGAATAAGGTGGATGTATTTAAAGTACCTACTTTTCTTTTAGTTTTTTCTTTGCCAGTGTTTCACAATAAACACACCTTCCACCTTTTGTTTGTTTGTTTGTACCTAACCTGAACTACTACTGCCGGCAAATAGTTGCTAGTCATTTTTCAAGTACAACAACTACTGAAATACCGTTCTTGTCTCTTTACATACTGATGTTGTTGCTTGACTGTGTTCAGCTAGTGTAGATCCAAACCAGTGTGATCCGAACCTCCTCCATACACATCCAACATTTGCGCCTCCACTGATTATCGTGTGTAATCGCAGCCATTCATTCTCTCACTCACACACACACCAATATTGACATATCATTTGCACACACATACCATGCTCACATTGACACGATCACGCTTAAACACTCCTCTGCAGAAAATAAACGTTAACAGTTGATTTGTCTCCTTCCCCCATCTTGTGCTCGCTTCTCTTTCTTTACATTCATCCCCTCACTTTATTTTGCTTTTTTTCTTTGCTTCTTGCTTACATTGTTCACTTTTCTTCTGGAAAATGGCTGTTGATATAGATCGTTTAAAAAAAAATAGGAAAAAAAGAAAAAAATGGTTGTAATTTTCAACAGTTGTACATTAATACAGAAATAGTTACTGAGCGTTTTTAAAATCAGACCCTGTCTCGTGAGTTCATTAACAAACACACAGGAAGATCAAAACCTTAGAAATTGTACTTCAATTTAAATTTAATAAGTGTCAAAGTAAAGGTGATAAGTTCCAACTACCAGTAGGGTGGTTTTTCACATGTGGTAGTTTTTACCCTAGAAAAGAAATGTACACTTTTATTGATCCCCAAATTCTTCTCTGCATTTGACCCATCCTTAGTTATTAAGGAGCAGTGGGCTGCAGTGAAGCGCCCGGGGAGCAACTGGGGGTTCAGTGTCTTGCTCAAGGACACTTCAACATGCAACTATGGGGAGAGTGGGGGTAGAACCAACCGGGTACCTTGTGGTTACGGGAAGACAATTCTCCCCATGAGCTACAGCCGACCCCCAAAACATGATGAAATGTGATGAGTTAACATGTCAATATGTCCTACCCCCTTAATAAGCGGTCCATGTGACGCCTGAAGAGTTTTAATCCCGACACGTTTAACTTTCAACAGCAAATTTACGTTGAAATTGATTTTTGCAGAATAATCCAATAATTTTGGGGGATAAAATGCAGAGAAGATTTATAAATACAATCTTCTTTTTGCAGACGGTGGCAGAGCACCATGTCTTCCATCATTCAGCCCTCTAACATAATTACTCAATGTGCCATGCAATGATTTTATTGGGTCTTCAGCTGTCGTGTAGGATCCAGGGAAAGGCAGTTCTACACATTCAAAAATATTTATGCTTTTTCTCTGAAGTCACTGCGTTGTTGCTGAAATAGACCAGGTCACCACCTCTGACCTTTTGAGATTGGGACCTATTTTTTAAGGAGGCCCAGGACGTCTGCTAGTGGCTTAATATAGTCGGGCTTAAATGCGAGCCAAGATGGTGTTAACGACTCTGCTACTCAAATGTGTGTGACCCAGTTTCAGCTTCATACAGTACCATGGAGTGTGTGTGTGGGGGAGGATAGCACCCTCAGGTGTTTATTCCAAAGCAGGACAGGGAGGCAGTCCCGTTATAAAAACGGCTCTATGGGCTACAGCGTGCTTGGAAGCCACTGTGAAATGGGATGTGTTCAGATAAAGTGGGAACAGAAGTTTGTACTTATGACCTCTGAGACTAACTAAGTACATATACTTACGTGCTCTCTACTTCATTACATTTTTTAGACCTGTACTATACTTGAGTCATGCTACTTATTGTATTTTGTACTCCACTAAATAGATGTAAAAGCTTTAGTTACCGGTTAGACCTACTTTGCAGATTCATATTATTAAAACTAAATACAATCAACTAATAGATTATGACAAAGTAGTTCAAATAGCTCCACATTTATCAGCTAAATTGAAACAATATCTGCTTCTAACCTGAGCCATTTCTGCCAATAGGGTACTCTTACTTTTGAAAGTTGCAAAGTATATTTTGATGTTAATATACTTTTGTGAGTAAGGGACATTTTGAATGCAGGCTTGAGTAAAAGATCTGAGCGCTGGATGTTAAAGAAACATCGACAGAGCATGCTGGGATATTGAGTTCTCTATGTTCACTGACTCTCATTCAGCTATGAACGCGAAATAAGTCATTTCTTTGCATTTTCAATAACCTAAAATAACAAAAGCTGTTCTTTCTGCGACGACAGGAGAACAACATTAAGGGGGCGGGTCGACCGGAAGTGGCGTCAGTCGTGAGTTTCGGAAACAAAGCACGTGTCTGAGGGAGCTGCAGGAAGAACATGAGCGCTCAGCTCTGGCTGCTCGAGAGGCCTCAGTACTAACAGACCAGCGTCCGCACCGAGATTTCATGACCGTGACCGTTAACCGGAAACACAGGACTCTCCCCGGCTGCTCGCACCGTTAAGTGACCGAGAAGAAGTGCGACACACGCGCGGGGGCGAAAGGAAGAAAGTTGTCGGTCTCTGGTCCCGGGCCCGTGTGTGTGTGTGTGTGTGTGTGTGTGTGTGTGTGTGTGTCTTGTTTACGGGGCCTCTCGTCGCCTGTGCCGTTTGTCACGTTATTTTAGTTAATTAGTTTTCACACTGAAAGGACCAGCGAGGGCTCATCGGGACATCATGGCGGACTTCCTGATCAGCGGTCAAACCGGTTACATCCCAGACGACGGGCTGTCGGGACTGCAGCTGTTCAACGGAGGAGACGGGCTCACATACAAGTAAAGACTCGCATTCCTCTGCCCCGGGGCCGAGCCACGCCGACCCGTAGCTTCTCGTGCTAACCGTGAACTAGCCCGCGCGCTCACCGCGATTCTGTTATGCAGAGACTGGACCCGGAGTTAGCCACAGTCTAATGACGGAATAATCGATCAATTGTGTGTTTACAATAAACACGTACCCCCCCCCCCCCCATTTGTTTAAAGGAACAGTCCCTCACAGCTACCACACCCTGCATGCTCCGTGTCCCTTATTGCAACAGGTAGTTTATTACTGATGAGTGGGTTAGAAGGCTCCTCCAGAGCCACAGGAGACATTATATAACGGGGCTCACCGGTTGAGTTAATACTCGTGACCCGTGTGAACATTAGAAGTCACCAAAGCCCAATATACTGGTGTCTCACAGTTCTAAACGATACATTGCCAGGTAAATAATGTTGCTGATGAATAAAGTACCTGTCTCTTTAAACACACTAGTCTGAAGGGGGAGGGCCACATTCCTTCTGTATGCACACTGGTCCCATATGCAGGTCCTGACTGACACGGTCCTGTGTTCTGCGTGGATTCAGGCTGTACTTGTACAACAAAGTAGTAGTAGTGTACCGACTAGACGCTGACACGGATAAATGCCAGATCTATTGATGACGAAACGGGTTACTGTTTGATGAATGGGCAACACGAGCAGCACTAACACAAATGTGTGTTGACGACCCACCCTGATTTGATTGAGTGCTCTGAATGCTGTTGAAAGTGTTTTAAAGTGTCGTAGTAATGATTACATGTGCCATCTCTTTAGTCTCCACGTGGATAGACATGCTTTCTCACACCACACATGTGTTTTGTGACATGACACCTCCCAAGACAGAAATAGATTTGTTGATGTCCTGTCCAGAGTAATTTAAGTGACATTGGTCCTTGAATACCTGCTTGGTGTTCTACTTCTGAACTAGAAAACGTGTGATTTGTTTGCTACACGTTTGAACATCACATATGTTGTTTTTCACAATCCTAGATGTCAATTGTTCAGTGAACCTCGTGGGTCAAACAGTTATGGTTCAGTGTTACTTTTAATGTTTTATTTATTTCGTGTCCTCGTGTTCGATTGGCTGAGGCGGATTCAAAGCTGTTAATGATGGACATGTCTTGTGAGAAGCCGCTCTGACCTTGTCTTTCTTTCGCTCTCCTTCAGTGACTTTCTGATTCTGCCAGGCTACATCGACTTCACATCAGAACAAGTGGTGAGTCATGATGAAGGATGAATATTTACCACGGCATAAATAAAGTTTAAAGTTGCTGTGGCGGTATTAAACTAATCCGAATGCTGGATAATGTCCGGGATGGGAGCACATGAGGTGAAAGTGAGGATTATCAGATGTTTCCCAGCACATACATTCCCCGAATTAGGCTAACGATGCATCAACAAGCCGGAACAGTAAATGATGGACTCCCGCTGTGACATTGATGGGATGATGGTTAGTTCTTAAATGGAGCGTAACAGCGGCACACAAGTCCTTAAGTGAGAACATTTGCCCACGATCAATATTAATATCATGGACAATACCATGGCCCTGAAATCAAAGCAACTAAATGGAATTGAGCCATCATTTTGTTACACAAAATGTCATATTTATATATAAAAAGTCATATTTATATATAAAAAGGCTAGTTACATGGATATAAAGCTTAATTGTACATTAATAATTGAGGGTAAACATCTTAAAAGATTTCCGTTCTTTGAGGTTTTATCTGCTGGAGCAGATACTTTGAGTATCCTCGTTTATGTTGCATTAAGAATAGTTTCTCAGGAGAATACTTGGCACACGTTTAACCCACTGAGCTCTTTTGTGCAGGACTTGACCTCAGCGCTCACCAAGCAAATCACCATGAAAACGCCCCTTGTCTCCTCTCCCATGGACACCATCACAGAGGCCAACTTGGCCATCGCTATGGCAGTAAGTAGTACAACTTTCCTTTTGGATTAAGATATTTTTTATTGTTCCTGCTATCACATTGGTACACTGAGTCTCCCCTCACAAACACATTGATGTATCGTCTCCTCGCAGCTCACGGGGGGCATCGGCTTCATCCACCACAACTGCACGCCAGAGTTCCAGGCCAATGAAGTTCGCAAAGTCAAGGTAGTGATGGTTTTATTTTACCCTTTCCACTTGTTTTAAATCTTTTATCTTGTCCATCTGCTCATCTTGTCTCTTCTGTTATTTAAGGTTTTTCCCCTCACATGATAATATTCTTACTTTAAAAAATACATATACATTTTCTGTCATCTCACGTCAGCATCTCTTTGTCTTTCTCTGTTTTTATTTGCTGTTCTTAGTTGTAGGAGTGTTATTTCCCTGCATCCCTTGCTCCTCCGCTCTCGAGTGTAGAGTCAAATCTTGATCCAACCCTCCCATGTTTTGAATCCCTTGCGTTCTTTCCCCTCATATTACCCTCCTCTTCTCTTTATCGCTGGCTCTTAAATCCACTTCCCACTCCCCCTTCCCCTCCTCGCCTCGCTTCCCTCCCCCACCAGCGCTATGAGCAGGGCTTCATCACAGACCCGGTGGTGATGAGCCCCGGCGAGCGCGTTCGAGACGTCTTCCAGGCCAAAGCGCGCAATGGCTTCTGTGGAATCCCCATCACGGACAACGGAAAAATGGGCGGCAAGCTGGTGGGCATCATCTCGTCTCGAGACATCGACTTCCTGAAGGAGGAGGAGCACAACCTGCCACTGAGTGAGGTGGGTGGAGCTTAGATAAGTTGTTACTGTGATGTTGGCTGCAAAAAGACATTTGTAATTGATAGATAGGGATTTTGAAAAGCATGGTTATATTGTAATGGCGAACAGTAGACATATTTAATAGCTATGAATTTAAACTCGGAGCCTGATCCATATTTGAGAATAATATTAGGGGCATTCTACAGCTGAGTAATACAATACACCGCTAAACCCAAAAGGTTGGGGTATTCTGCTCAAAAGCTTGATTTGTTAGTCAGATGGCAGATAGGACGACTATATTGCTGAATTGTCTTTCATGAGGTTATATTGTATGAAGGATTTGCAAAAAAAAACACAATGTTTTGGAAATGAAGAACAAACGCTGCACAACTGGTTCAACCCTTTTTTTCAGTTGTCATAGACAAAGATCTCTCTGAGCGTTGAATAAGAAGTTATGTAATCAACAGTCTTTGGTCAAATAAACTGGAAGGTTAACATCAACATGTGTGCAGGCTTAAATAGGAATATAATGGAGGAACTCTCAGCATTCCTTCCTTTCTTTACACTCTGTGTTAATGTCTTGACAGGTGATGACGAAACTAGAGGATCTCGTGGTTGCCCCTGCTGGAGTGACACTAAAAGAAGCCAATGAAATCCTCCAGCGGAGTAAGAAAGGTGAGGAGGCTGTTCAAGTTGCCATTCTTGTCTCGCAGGATTTCTCCTTAACAATTGAGTTGAAAACGTGACACACAATGTATGGCCATGCATCCAGGTGTGAACGCCTGTACATGTTTGACCCCTCTGATTCGTCCCGCAGGTAAGCTGCCCATAGTGAACGAGGAGGGGTCCCTGGTGTCCATCATTGCCCGCACAGACTTGAAGAAGAACAGAGACTTCCCTCTGGCCTCCAAAGACTCGCGCAAACAGCTGCTGTGTGGCGCCGCCATCGGCACCCACAACGACGACAAGTATCGACTGGACCTGCTTGTGCAGAGTGGGGTGGATGTGGTTGTACTGGTAGGACTTCAGTACAGATCTTGGTGGTGGAGACTTGTTTCCCACGGAAAGAAACAGGAGAATGAAGTCTAAGAGCTGTGGTGGCGCTCTGTAAATAACAGTGTCATGTGCTTCTTCTGTGTCTCCAGGACTCTTCTCAAGGCAACTCAATCTTCCAGATCAACATGATCAAATATATCAAAGAAAAGTATGAAAATCTACAGGTCATTGGAGGCAATGGTAATTATGCCTTTCTATACCGTAGAGAGGTTATTTCCATTGATCCCAGCTACCCGATGTTACCTGATGTTGAGAGAACATTTTCATTATTATGGCTTCTCGTGAAATGATTTCACATTGATTAAATATATTCATCCCCCATATTTTCATATAAGGGATATTTTTTGCTCTCTTTCAAGCTTCACACATTCACGGGAAAAAGCATATAGTAAAAGATGGATCTCTGTATTTTATGAATTGATATTGGAGCCTTCAAATGTAGTTTGTTTCGAATGAGAAACTCTATATGTTTACACCGACCCCATGTTATTGTCCAGCTCTAACAGCCTTTCTGTCCCGTCCCCCCCCCCCGTCTGCTGCAGTGGTGACTGCAGCTCAGGCCAAGAACCTGATAGACGCAGGAGCTGATGGGCTGAGAGTGGGGATGGGCAGCGGCTCCATCTGCATAACGCAGGAAGGTGAGTGACGAACTCAACAAACGCCATTGGTCTCGCAAACTGCTTCCACCCACCAAGCATCCGTCAGCCATTCTGGAGCCTTTCTAAGCGGCTATTTAATGTGCCAACCAAGAAAGGAAACTCTTCGTGAAAGGATGTGCCGTTTGTCATTTTGAGTGACTTTGGTTTGGCAGAAAACAAAGCGGGTTTGTCAGTTGGTCAGATTGCTCGTCTAAGGCTCCTCATGCTGCTCACGTGGAAGGACGGTTCTG
Source organism: Cyclopterus lumpus (assembly GCF_009769545.1). Taxonomy (NCBI): domain Eukaryota; kingdom Metazoa; phylum Chordata; class Actinopteri; order Perciformes; family Cyclopteridae; genus Cyclopterus; species Cyclopterus lumpus. The sequence continues at coordinate 8,211,213 of NC_046972.1, forward strand.
TTGGTGTTGTTGACTTTCGTATAGTCCATAACGAGTGCTTCAGGTGCACGGTGTGTGTGTGGACATTTCTGATCCCAGTAGTCTGTTTCTGGCTTCTCCTGCAAGATTAAAAGTCAAGATTGTTAAAGATTACAAGCCGTGACCGGTCGGGGTTCAGGTGTGTCGTCTGACATTTCTCTCAACCAATCACGTCAGGTACTATGATCGCCTGGTCTGCCATTGGGACTGTGGTCGACATGCTTTAAAAAATATATTTTTAAGACCGACTGTTTAATTGTGCAGTATGGATTTGTCATTGGGTTGCTGTGATTTGTCAGGCAGAGCAAATACGTTTACCGTAGGTATTGTAAGTCTATATTTCTTGTTGTCTCTCATCTTGTCCCAAGATTCCTCTCAAGTCATTCGCAATATCTTTTACTTCACTTTTGTCCGTCATCTTGTTGTCCTCCAACCTGCCACCTCCCCTTCTCTCTCTTACTTCCCACCCTTGTGTTTGTTTGTGTGTTTGTGTGTTTGTGTGTCCTCGTCCATGCCCATGTCCAGCTCCCCCCTGTGTCCCACCAGCAATAAATCTCCACAGCCCCAAAACCCCAACCACTGTTACGGGATACTCCAGTAAGTTTTCCCCGTCCTCCTTTGGCCTGTGCTGGGCTCCCATTGGCTCCACTATCACAGTGTGCCCGCCCTCCCCACTTCACAGCCTGCTGCATTGATTGGTTAACAGCTATGCATCGGTATAAGAGGTAGTGGTCACAGGTCATAGAGATGACTGTGGGCGGTTTTGGGGTTTTGCTTGTTCCTGTGTCCTCACTAATCTGTCAATCATCATGAGTGAATGTTGCTCTTGCTCCACCCACTTTACTGACCTTTTGGGCTCAGGTCTTGATGACGTCGACCGATTGAGACACTATCCATTTGTGTCCTTTGGTTGCCTATGGATACCACTGGTCAAATGGTGACTGGATTAGTTGTAGGACGCAGCGCTCATCCGTTTCTAACACCCATTCCTAACATCTGGCATTTGAAAGATTGGCTCAGTAATGTAGTGGGCAGCCACAGGGTGAACCTGCTAAGGGCAGCAGGGTGCACTTTTGCTTCATTGTTAATCATCATAATCAAGGACGAGGAAGCCTTGATACATGTATCTCCATTCAGCCGTTTGCATCATATCCTAATTCCTATAACTCGCTTTCTAATAATCAACATAGTATATTCAGAACCTGCAAGTGCTGCCAGTTGATAGTTGCACCTAAAGTGACCTACTTTTGAATTGTTGCATGGTTGTATAAAAGGACGTTTTGATTGTGGATCTTTATGAAGTCCTTAGAGTAATGCTTATGGGGTGTGCAACTCGTTTTGTCCTTCTTTCAAGTCTACTTGTAGTGATCAGCACCTCTTTATAACCTTTAGATGTGCGTGTGTGTTTTATTTAATTTAGCTTTGATCGCGTGCTTTACAGAGCAGTAAAAAAGAAAACACTGGTCGTGTCTTTGTGTGATCAAATCTTTGGGTAAAAGCGTCAGCTAAATGACATGTAATGTAAAAATCCATTTTGGGGTTTTTAGGTTTTATTTATGGCGGCATCGACAACCACTGGTACCTATTTGTTGTTCTAACTTTAAAGATTCAGATAACTTGTAACCTGTTGCAACGTTTCCTTCGCTGAGATCGTGGCCATCGATACACAGCAGGTTAATTAGGACCACTAGTTTGGTTGGTAAGTCCCGGGCAGTCCTGAGCTCACAGGGAAGGAAACCCCTCTGCTGGCAAAACAGGAATTGGGCCGTTTCTCTCTGCTGGTTCATTTGTAAATGTTATTGTCTGTGACCTTGACTTTGATGGTATGACAGATTATTGGTTACATTTTAAATTATATTAAATCTTGACGAGCCGTCTTCAGTTGAATAGAGGCAGGATATACTATGAGAAGTGGGTTTGGAGTCGTCGTGTGGGATTTATCTGCTGATGTGACATGAGAAACTTCCCCGTGCTCACTTTTCTTTAACTAACGCAACAATAGAAAGAGATTCGTTCGCAGCCTGTTTGCTACGTCACCGTGTGTGAGGTTGTTTAATTGTTTTTAATTTCTTATCACTTGGATCACTGCAAGTTTCCACAATGCTTATCAACATTTCCTTTGCACTCTCTTGAGCTCAGTCGGGAGGTTTTTGATATCAAATGAATCATTCCTGGTTCCAAAGTGCCGATTTTGTTTTCATGTTGACTGTTTTTGTAAACATATACTGATGGGAAAGAATAATTTACTGGCAAAGATGGAAAATCAGCATTTTATTCCAATTACCAACATAAGTCTGTGACACTTTGTCCTGTGAGGTGCGTTAGCAGGACTAGCAACTTGTGTTGAAGATGATTTCATACAACAGCGGTACACTTTTCCTCACATCTTTTGATCCTGTCACATCCCTCTTCAGTGCTGGCGTGCGGCAGACCCCAGGCCACAGCTGTCTACAAGGTATCGGAGTACGCCAGGCGGTTTGGTGTGCCGGTCATCGCTGACGGCGGCATCCAGACGGTTGGGCACATTGCCAAAGCCTTGGCACTGGGAGCATCCACAGGTATGGATGGATGGGTGTTTCAGAGAGCGTATCATTCATCTGTCATGTTGTTTTTCAAATTTATTTTAGAGGATTATATATTGGACGGTAGATTTTCAGATTTGGATTAAGTTGTTTACTTCCTCCATGTGAATCCAGATTTGATGGGGGGGCAAGCATCCCGTTTCCCACTTTCTCTCCAGTTAAGCCTTTCAGTATTCATCTTTAATGTTCTCTCTGTGTCCAGTGATGATGGGCTCTTTGCTGGCTGCCACCAGTGAAGCTCCCGGGGAATACTTCTTCTCCGACGGCATCAGGCTAAAGAAATACCGCGGCATGGGCTCCCTGGATGCCATGGATAAGAACCTGGGCTCCCAGACCAGATACTTCAGGTACAAAAACACTAAAGCTGGCCTCACAAATGTATCGTTCAAGCCGATCAGAGTTTACAGTTGGCAGCTCCACAGTAGTGACTGTATATCGGCAGCTTAAATTACAAAGCAATGGGCTGACTCTGAGAAGAGAATAGCATGAAAGTGCACTGTTCCTTTAAACGCAGTAGAGCCCCGTCTCACTAAAATGTCATTAGAGAACATTTCTTGCCAGATAACAGTTCTTCCTTCTACAAATGAGTGTTTTTTAGAACATTACACATGACACACATACCTTATGTTACAGAATGATGAGCTCACTAGACACAAAGACGGGGTCGCAAACATTTTACCCAATGATGCTTAAATTAAATCTTCATTTTAGTTTTACATCACAACATTTTCAAAAGAAAAAACTGCTTTAATTGAATCACCTTATTATGGATCTTTAGCCACAAGGTGACCGTACACAGGCTGTACACGATCACCCGCTTTAAATGTCACTGAGCTTCCTATGACACTGACGCCATCACATCACTCAACTAGTTTTCCTCCTCTTCCCTCCCAGTGAGTGTGACAAGATCAAAGTGGCTCAGGGCGTGTCTGGAGCGGTGCAGGACAAAGGCTCCATCCACAAGTTTGTTCCCTACCTGCTGGCTGGGATCCAGCACTCCTGTCAGGACATCGGAACCAAGAGCCTCACACAGCTCAGGTGAAGACGCACGATTAGATAGAACTGCTTTCTACTTCACTGAAGTCAAAATAATTGATCTGGAACGTGTGCACACAACATATTGAAATATACAGTAGAAGGTACACCTGTACAGCCATAAACTCTACCATTACAAGATGAACTGATACCACTTTTCTTATTAATCAGACCAAGTACCGATATGAGTTTAATACCATTAGTTACTTAAATATTATGTTTTATTTCAATCAAATGTTCCTCTTTCTACCTGTGAAAATGAAACTCTAAATATACAGCATTATGCTGCTGCTCACATTTCAACATCTGATACAAACGGAGCATAGTTTGCAGTAAGATAAGCAAAACGTATGAGGGGCTTGTTACTTTAAGGAGAATGCATAGTATTGGAAACACCTGACTACCATGCATCCAGTACAACACCACCACTGCTCTCATGGTAAACACCTCTATCAAAGTGTAAATACAAATATTGACCACAGGTTACTTTAAATATCTTCCTTGCTGAATAGTTTACTCTACTAAGCAAGTCACACAAGTGTTGAGCTATTCCTCTTTTGATTGTTAAAGAACACACGACCAAAAAGCTATAGTTTATAATATTTAGAAAACTTGTAATCGGAACTTAATATTCTGAAAAGTGTAGAGCGAAAAAAAAAGAAGCCCATGTTGAAGTTAAAGTCATAGGTATCGCCTTAAAAGGTAAAAGAGCTGAGTGTATTGTGTCGAAGGCATAAAACAAGTACAAAATAAAGTGTAAATAGTATAGATTGCTAGTCATAAATTTAAAATCTTGCCCAGCGTCTATGCTGCACGATTTTCTTTCCCTTGAAGCCTGAAGTAACGGCATGTCTTTGCTCGTTGCAGAGCCATGATGTACACCGGAGATCTAAAGTTTGAAAAGAGAACAACTTCGGCTCAAATGGAGGGTGGAGTCCACAGCCTGCACAGGTACACGCAACATGAAAGCACTCTCCTATTGATTTGGTTTCATATTTCAACATCTTAAAAAAGTTCTTAGTGCCAATGTCTCACTCAAACCCACATGTTCAGTTAAACTTCCTCTTTCTCTCCACAGTTATGAGAAACGTCTGTTTTGAGAAGACGCCAAACCGAGAATCCTTCCAACAGACACATTATGCAAACACACCTTTCATTCATATCCACACACACCACTAACTCTTCATACAAGTTGGTTTCTAAAGATGAGCCCTCTACTTCCAAGGATCCATCAAGTCTTCCTGCCAGTGTCATCTATGCATCGTGTGTGTGTGTGTGTGTGTGTGAAGAATGGGAATTAAGCATTTATCAATCAGTGCACGTGTGATCCCTCAATGCCTTTCAAGTTGTCATTAAAATAAATGTCTGGAGTATCCATGTTGAGGCAAAACAAGTTGTCCAATAATAAAAGCTTATGTGTTTTTCCACAAGCTGCTGTGTTTGTTTTTGTCACCTCTGCTTTTATATTTGTAAATATCTAGTACTTTGAGACAATGTAACAGAATGCACTTTTAATTGACTTTTTTTAAAGTATTTTAAGTCATAGTACTTAGTATAGTGTCATAGTATAAACAAATGTAAAAGTAATTACAATGTAAATGTATAGTATTTAGAAAATATTATCAAATGATCATATCCTGTTAAATTAAAGTATAATTGCATTAAAAAAACGTCAACCGTTGCATCGTATGCCATCAACAAAGGTCCTAACAATACATACAATGGCAGAGAACCGGATACTGAATGCGTCCAATCAGATAACATCCTGACGCCCAGCCTCCCTCCATCAGAGCAGCCTCCTCCTGCTGGAGGTCTCCAGGGGGATCAGGTACTCGAATCCACTGGACTTTCCAGGGTGGAACCCAGCCCGGCTGATGGGAGTCCTCCGGTCACACGCCGCTGGTCACACCTGTCTCACGTCGTCCATCATGTCACACGCTAATTAACGCAGCTGGAAAGAGTCAGTTTACAGGCCTCAATTAGCACAACTGTCGTACATGTGAAACCAAACGATCATTACAATATTAGAAAGAAAGATTTACTATTGTTATGTCTAAGTTGCATACAACTTTCAATGACATTTATAAAACTAACACGTTGCTGAATGAAATTAAAATGCTAAACCATAGTGACCTACAGGTCTAAAAGTAAAACTCACCTTTACAAATGTAGCCCATTTTATACCAAAACAACTATTTTGACATGCATTTGACATTTTGACAAGCTAACATGTGACCTTTAGTTACTACTGTGATCATGACAAGTATTACTGTTAGTAACTTTCCTCCACTGGTAATGGTACTGGTCCTAAGTGGGTCTACTTGGGGGGAGACCGATGGCAATTGTTAAATATTTTTACTTCATAACTCAGCTATATATTTTCACTAGGGACAAGACGATAATAATAAATGGAATACAGGAAGTAAAAGTGTTACAATGGCCCCTCGGGGATATTAATACATTGACCACATAAAACACATTATTTCAGTCAAAATAGTATGTTAGTTCACAACAAACTCAATTAAATGCAATAATGTAATGTTACACTAAAGTTGGTCAAAGCAAACAAAGACCTCCCATCGGGCCGATGCGGCTTGACAGCAGTTGTAACGCTGTTTAAAATGACTTTGAAACTAAAGTATATTGTGAGGCAAATATGTTTTTAACCTTCTGGTTTTGCTACTTTTTGCTATTTCTATCAGAGTACTTGTTCCTCCAGCGACCGCTACTTTAACCCCTACAGCGCTAGGAACACCATTACCGCTGCTACTCATTAATTGGTGCTTTTAGTATTCCACATATCGAAAAGCAGACTCAACATTAACCGTGTTAAACAATTAAAAATACCAAGTGTGTCGTAAGTGTGTTGTAAAAATGTAAGAAAGAAATGTGCAGTTTCTATGGCAATCCTATCAAATAAAGTAACATCCGACAAAAAGAAGAAAAAACACCAAATGTGGAATTGGATGCAATTAGAACCTGATTTATTGTGTAATTTCTATGGGTTTTCTGGAGACATTTTACATTCAGAAAAACAAAATACGAATGAACCAAAGCACAGACACAACAATGTAATTGTTCAGGGGACTAAAGGGTCAGCTAAGCAGCAACATGTGTTCCCTCACCACCAGTAGCATCTAGATGCATGAGGTTTGATTTGTCCAGGTTTTTAAATGTTGTCTGACATTTCGTTTTTTTCTGAAACAGTTTTCACAAGTATAAACATATTTCCAATGAAACCTCTTTAATCATTGGGGACTGTTTTGGCGCGTTAACTATGGAGCAAACATGTAGGAACTGGCCAAAAAGATCAGAATAAAACAGTAAATCAGCCAGTCAAGGTTCCCAAAAATATAAACATCTGAAGACTCTCATAACACATGAAATCTGATACTCTTGATACTCTAAACTCAAATGATACCTAATCATTACAGGTTGGACAAATAACCTGAAAGACATACGACAGCTTTACAGAAATGAGCATTTGTGCAACAGGCGGTAGTAATGGTGATTCTCCAGGGAGAGGAGGGGAGGAGGAGGGGAGGAGGAGGGGAGGGGACTAAGAAAAAAAGAAAAGGAGGAGTTTTGTGAAACGAAGAAGTGAAAGTGAAACGAATCCCTCCAGTATTTAAAAGAGGAAGTCTGGACTCTGAGATGTTGGCAGACGGTGGAGGAGGACGTGCTGCTCTGACATGTTGGTGAGCTGGAGAACTTTTAGACAGTCTTCAAACTTTATAATCACGAGAATACTTTGTACTCGGTGTCTTTTTGTACTTTCACTTTGCTTTCACAGCAGTGGCTCAACGTTCCAACGCCTCCTTTCAGCTCTGCCTTTGTCCTGCTTTGACTTGTTACACTTTGTCCTCGCACTCTTTTCCATGAAGTCATTTCACTGCTTGTAAAACTGCCTTCAGGTGCCTGCAAGGGTTAAAGTAACAAACTGAAAGTGCCTTTCAGTCTTCTAGTTGTTTAACCAACTGCCTCTTTTACTTCAAGGTTTAGTTCTCTTTTTTTTAAGCCTTTGAGGACTTGAGAAATCAATGAAACTTTAAAATCAGGGTCTAAAAGCTATTTGTGTCTCCAGAGGATTCAAAATGTCTTCCTTAATTTTTCGGCTCTCCTTCCTTTTATCGTTTTATCAGCTCTTCCTTGCTTTTTCTTTCTGTCGCTCAACAGACAGGTTTTTCAAGACTGTACACCGATAAACATATAAACCGCTGCAACTAAAAGAACTGAAGTCAGACTCATGAAATGTAAAGTAACCTTTTTTCCCTTTTTTATCTGTTGACCTGAGCGGACCTGAAGCTCGTTTTAGTGGGTGGGATCGTAACGGAACCCATAATGCAGCTGTGATTTTGAGCTCCAGCTGGTTATGGGGTCCGTTTCAATCCCACAATGCACAGGACATCCAGAGCAGACCGGCTGACGTTGAGGACTTCTCCATAAGCACGATACTAAGCATTTATATCTGATTAATGCGCACTTCTTAAGTCTCTGTTTAAAAATGGATTAGTATCATTTCAGGTGAAAACTTGATTGATCTTTAAAAAAGGGAAACAAACCCATACAATTGGACCCACTGGTGGAGAACAGTAGAACGGTATCCACAGTAGAAGTAAACACAGCAGCTGACTGCTACGTAAAACCAAGAGGAGAGTAGTTTCTCTGACGCAG